>NW_017671301.1:0-108649 GCF_001879085.1 Nicotiana attenuata | reverse complement strand
GGGGCGGTAATTGATATTAATTTGGGAATTAAATCTGGGCTGATGATCTCATTTGATCAACAACTCAGATTAGAAAAAATTGGACCGGGTTATTTTGGGGATTGGGCTGGGTTCGTTTAAATAGGGTATTGGGCCATTTAAAAATCTGATAGGGGTGTGGCCAATTTGGCTAGAATTGAAATAATAAGGGCTGTTTGTTAAATAGCCAATTTTCCCCTTTTATTATTTTTTATAAAATAGTAAAAAATGATTGAAAATAAATTAATGGTACTAAACATATTAATAACATATAAATATTAATGTAAAACTACTAAAAGTGATTTTATAATTATAAAATGCTGTTAATTATAAAATAGGCTATAATTGCAATTATACGCAATTTAGATTTAAAAATACCCAAATGTATAAAAAAATATGCAAATATTACCCCAATTATATCTTAGAGTAAATATGAGAATGAAATAAATTATTCACCAAAGAATGCTAGTTTGGGAATATATTGAATTTTGTAGTATTAAAATAGACAATAAATTGATTTAAAAAATCTTTAAAAATAAAAGAAAAATACTAAACTTTAGGGCATGCTTATATATGCGTGTACATGCTATTTTGAGGATATTTTGAGTATATAAATATTAGGGAAAAATTGGGTATCAATAACAATTAGAGCACCCGTGCGAACTGCTACAGAAGAGCCACCAACAGCTCCAACCGGAGCCTAGACGCTTGATAGGCCTATTACTACTACTACTCCAGCTCTCCAGGAGACTCTTGCACAATTCATGAGCATGTACAACACTCTAGCTCAGATAGGGTTGATTCCCCTTGCTGCAGCCACATCTCAGGCCGGAGAGGAGCACAGACTCCTGCGGCCCGCATCCCAGAGCAGCGGGTTCAGGTTGATCCGATCTCTGAGGTTATACTAGTACCGCATGTAGCCCCAGCTTAGCCCGAGGGTATGGCAGCAATTTCAAAGGAGGAGCAATGGAGTCTTGAGAGGTACAAGAAGTACGACCCTCCTACATTCAGTGGTCTAGCAACAGAGGATGCTCATGGATTTCTAGAGGAGTGCCACCGTATCCTCCGCACTATGGGCATAACACAGTCAAGTGGGGTTTCTTTTACTACTTTCCAGCTTCGAGGGGCAGCCTATCGGTGGTGGCGTACTTTTGAAATGGACAGTCCGGCTGAGGCAGCTTCCCTTATATGAACCTAGTTCTCGGATATGTTTTTGAGGGAGTATGTGCCTCACAGCCTCAGGGACGCATGGCGCACGGAGATTGAGCATTTGCGCCAGGGTACTATGACTGTTTCAGAGTATGTTGTCCGTTTTAGTGACATGGCTAGACATGCACCGGCCTTGGTTTCTACAGTTTGAGAGAGAGTTCGCTGGTTTATTGAGGGGCTCATTCCCAGCATCAGGTCTAGCATGGCCCGGAAGCTAGAGAGGGATATCGCCTATCAGCAGGTAGTGAGTATTGCTATGAGAGTAGAGGGCATGCTTGCCCGGGGAAGGGAGAGAGAGAGAGGCCAAGATATCTCGAGAGTCGGGACATTATTCTGGTGCCCGTGCCCCAGCTAGAGTTCGTCATGGTAGGGGTTATATGAGTCGCCTCGTTCATTCAGCTCTTCCAGGAACCAGTGGTATTCCAGCTCCTCCTATACCTCAGGAGCCTTATTATGCACCTCCAGTATCTAGTGTGCCTCCTGCACGGGCTGCTTTCAGTGGTCAGTCCAGTAGACCTGGCCCGAGCTAGTCATAGCCGCCACACCCTCCCGGAGCTTGTTTTGAGTGTGGCGACACACGCCATATGGTGAGGGATCGCCCTAGACTTAGGAAAGTTGCACCTCTACTGTCTTTTCGGCCGCAGCGTGCTCCACAGGGTTCCCAGGCTATGATCACAGCACTGGCTGCCACCCCACCTGCTCAGTCAGCTAGAGATGGAGGTCAGGGAGGTAGAGGTCGCCTTAGAGGGGGAGGTCAGGCCAGATACTATGCCCTTCCTGCCTGTACAGAGGTTGTACTTGCGATTCTATCATTACAGGTATTGTTCTGGTCTGTCATAGAGATGCATCGGTTCTATTTGATCATGGCTCCACTTATTCCTATGTGACCTCTTATTTTGCCCCACATTTGGGCGCATCTCGGGATTATTTGTGTTCCCCTATTTATGTGTCTACACTTATGAGAGATTCTCTTGTTGTGGATCGCGTTTATCGGTTCTGTTTGATTGATCTTGGTGGTTTTGAGACCAAAGCCAATTTATTATTGCTCAGCATGGTAGATTTTGATGTTATCTTGGGCGTGGATTGGTTGTCACCCCATTATGCTATTCTTGATTGTCACGCCAAGACTGTGACGCTGGCTGTGCTAGGTTTACCGTGAATAGACTAGAGGGGTACTTTTGATTACACTCCCAATAGAGTTATTTCATTTCTCAAAGCTGAGCGAACGGTTGAGAAGGGGTGTGACGTGTATCTATCTTATGTGAGAGATGTCAGCATTGATACCTGTAAAGTTTATTCAGTCCTAATAGTGCGGGATTTCCCTGGTATGTTTGCAACTGATCATTCGAGCAAGCTGCCCGACCGAGATATTGATTTGGCATTGATTTGTTGTCTGGGACTAAGACCATCTCTATTCCTCCTTATCGTATGGCTCCTCCTAAGTTGAAGGAATAGTTACAGGAAGTTCTTGATAAGGGCTTTATTCAGCCCAGTGTGTTACCTTGGGGTGCTCCTATCTTGTTTGTGAAGAAAAAGGATGGTTCTATGCATATGTCCATGATTATCGCCAGTTGAACAAAGTTACAGTGAAGAATCGGTATCCTTTACCCCGTATTGATGACCTGTTTGATCAGTTACAGTGTGCTCGAGTGTTTTCCAAGATTGAATTGCGTTCAAGTTATCATCATTTGAAGATTCGGGAGACAGATATCCCGTAGACTGCTTTCAGGACTCGGTATGGTCATTATGAGTTCCTTGTTATGTTATTTGGGCTGACCAATGACCCAACAACATTTATGCATTTTATGCATGGTGTATTCCGTCCATATCTTGACTCGTTCATCGTTGTGTTTACTAATGACATTCTGGTGTACTGAGGATCATGAGCAACACCTGAGGATTGTGCTTCAGACTGTGAGAGAAAAGAAATTATATGCAAAGTTCTCAAAATGTAAGTTCTGGTTGGATTCCGTCGCATTCTTGGGTCACGTAGTGTCAAGCGAATGGATAAAGATGGATCCGAAGAAAGTGGAAGCAGTGCAGAGTTGGCCCAAACCATCCTCACCTACAGATATCCGTAGTTTTCTTGGGTTGGCGGGTTATTACCGTCGATTTGTTGAGGGATTCTCATCTATTGCAGCACCTATGACCAGGATGACCCAGAAGGGTGCTCTGTTCAGCTGGACGGAAGTGTGTGAGGAGAGCTTTCAAAAGCTCAAGACAGCTTTGACTACAGCCTCAGTATTGATATTGCCTAAGGTTCGGGGTCTTATGCAGTCTCTTGTGATGCGTCGCGGGTTGGCCTCGGTGCGGTGTTGATGCAGGACCGTAGGGTGATTGCTGACGCGTCCAGATATCTGAAGGTGCAAGAAAAGAACTATCCTGTCCACGACCTTGAGTTAGCTGCTATTGTTCATGCCTTGAAGATTTGGAGGCATTATTTGTACGGTGTCCCTTGTGAGATCTACACTGACCATAGAGTTTGCAGCATCTGTTCAAGCAGAAGGACCATAATTTGCGTCAGAGGAGGTGGTTAGAGAAGCTTAAGGATTATGATATTACTATTTTGTACGACACGGGGAAGGCCAATATGGTGGCCGATGCTTTGAGTCGCATGGCAGAGAGTTTGGGGAGTTTGGCTTATCTACCTGCAGTAGAGAGGCCTATGGTGTTAGATGTTTAGGCCTTAGTCAGCGAGTTTTTGAGATTGGATATATTTGAGCCTAGTCGAGTACTGGCCTATGTGGTCTCTTGGTATTCTCTCTATGATCGTATCAGGGAGCGTCAGTATGATGACTCCCATCTGCTTATCCTTAAAGACATGGTTCAGCACGGTCATGCTAAGCAGGTTACCATTGAGGATGATGGTGCATTGAGGATGTACGGCTGCCTATGTGTGCCTAATGTGAATGGTTTGCGTGAGTTGATTCTTCGGGAAGCTCACAAATCTCGGTACTCTATTCATCCGAGTGCCGCTAAGATGTATCGTGACTTGAGGCAGCATTACTGGTGGCATAGAACGAAGAAAGATATAGTGGAGTATGTTGCTCGGTGTCTAAATTGCCAGCAGGTGAAGTATGAGCATAGCCGGTTAGGTTGCTCGAGAAGTTAGAGAATCCGGAGTGGAAATCGGAGCGGATCACTATGGATTTCATTGTTGGACTCCCACGGACTCAGCAGAAGTTTGATGTAGTTTTGGTGATTGTAGATAGGCTGACCAAGTCAGCTCATTTCCTTCATGTGATGACTACCTATTCTTCCGAGTAGCTGGCTCAAGTTTAAATCCGTGAGATTGTCAGAGTTCATGGTGTGTCGGTATCTATTATCTCTGACATGGGCACACAATTTACATCAGGGTTCTGAAGAGCCGTACAACATGAGTTGGGTACTCGGGTGGAGTTGAGCACAGCATTTCACCCCCAGACAGACGGACAGTCCGAGCACACTGTTCAAATTTTTGATGATATGCTCCGTCCGTTTGCGATTGAGTTTGGAGGTTCTTGGGATCAGTTCATGCCACTTGCGGAGTTTGCCTACAACAATAGTTATTAGTCCAGCATTTAGATGGCACCGTATGAAGCTCTGTATGGTAGGCGGTGTAGATCCCGATGGGTTGGTTCGAATAGGGCGAGGCTAGATTATTGGGCACAGACTTGGTTCAGGACTCTTTGGAGAAGATTAAGTTGATTCAGGATAGACTTCGCACAGCCCAGTCTAGACAAAAGAGTTATGCGGACTGAAAGGTTTGCAATGTTTCATTTATGGTGGGAGAGCGGGTCTTGCTTCGGGTTTCGCCCATGAAGGGCGTTATGAGATTTGGAAAGAAGTGCAAATTGATCCCAAGGTTTATTAGCCCCTTTGAGGTGTTGCGGCGTGTTGGGGAGGTAGCTTATGAGCTTGCCTTATGTCCCAGCTTGGTAGGAGTTAATCCGGTATTTCATGTTTTGATGCTCTGGAGGTATCACGGTGATCCATCTCACGTGTTGGATTTCAGCTCAGTCCATTTGGACAAGGATCTATCTTAAGTTGAGGAGCTAGTGGCTATATCGGACAGTCAGATTTAAAAGATTAGGTCAAAGAGCATTGCATCAGTAAATGTTCAGTGGCGGGGCCAACCGGTCGAGGAGGCGACTTGGGAGACTGAGCAGGATATGCACAGCCATTATCCTCATCTTTTCACCACTTCAGGTATGCCTCTATGCTCGTTCGAGGACGAACGGATGTTTTAAGAATGGGAGGGTGTAACGACCCGGCTGCTCATTTTGAGAATTTACGCCTCGATCCCCTATTAATTTCTTCCCCCGTATCTATTTCTGCTATTGTGATTTGGCGGGATGATTCATTTTGAGTTTCGGAGTGTTTTGCGACACTTAGTCCCTAAATGAGAGCTTAAGCCTAATAATTTGGACCGTAGTCGAAACAGTGTGAGGACGGCTCTGGAATGGAATTGCATCGATTTCGTTAGCTCTGTTGGGTGATTCTGGGCTTATGGGCATGTACGGATTGTGCTTTTGAGGTTCGTAGCTCATTTAGGCTTGAAATGGCGAATGTTGAATTTTTTGAGTTTCGGGCTGATAGTGGAATTTTTTGATATCGGGGTCGGAATCCGATTCCGGAAGTTTGAGCAGGTCCGTTGTCTTGAATATGACTTGTGTGAAAAATTTGGGGTCAATGGGACGTGGTTTGGTTGGTTTTGGCATCGGTTGTAGAATTTTTAAATTTCAAGTTCATTAAGTTTGGATTGGAGGGTGATTCGTGATTTTAGCGTTGTTTGATGTGATTTTAGCGCTCGACTAAGTTTTTATGGCATTTTAGGATTGGTTGGTATGTTTGGTTGAGGTCCCGGGAGCCTCGGGTGTGTTTTGGATGCTCAACGGGTCATTTTTGGACATAGAAGCATAAAACATTTTCTGCTGGTATTTTGTTAGAGAAATTGTTCTTCGCGTTCGCGAAGAGAAGCCTGCATTCGCGAAGAAGATGGAGCAGATGGGACCTCATTAATTTTACTCTTCGCATTCGCGAATAAGGGGTCACATTCGCGAAGGTCCTGGCAGCTGAAGCCACGCGTTCGTGAGAAGGAACTCGCGTTCGCGAAAGAGGAAAACTGAGCAGTGGATTTTCGTTCACGCGAACGCGACGTGGTCATCGCGTTCGCGAAGAAGGACGTAACTAGGCAGATTTTTAAAGTTCAAAATGAGGGTTTGAGTTCATAACTCCAAAATTTGATTGAGAGCTCGGTAGAAAGTGAAATTTGGAGAGATTTTCGGAGGAAGTTTCTGGGTAATGATTCCTAACTTCTTTTTGATTATATCCCAATAATCTAAACTTAATTTCGTCATTTAATTTCGGATTTGGGGTGAAAATTGAGAAAAATTGAGAAAAGTTCTTAGACCGAATTTCGGGATTTGATCGAGATTTTTGTATCCAATTTGAGTGAATATGGTATGGTTAGACTCGTGAGTGAATGGGTGTTTATAATTTGTGACTTTTACACGATTCCGAGACGTGGACCCGGGGAGGATTTTTGGGCATTTTTCTATTTTCTTGCCCTAGCTTTGATTGCATTATCTAAATTAGTTCCTTGTAGCAATATTTACGTTATGTAATTTATTTGATTAGATTTGGGCCGCTCGGAGTTGGATACTCGTGGCAAGAGCGTGATTTCGGATTGATTTGAGCTTGGTTCGAGGTAAGCGGCTTTCCTAACCTTGTGTGGGGGACCTCCCCTTAGGATTTGGAACTGTTTGATATATAAATGTCGTGTACGTGAGGTGATGACCGCATACACGGCCTATTTTTTGAAAAACCACGTTTTCATTAAGCAAATATATGTTTTTCCTTTAATTGAGCAATACTAGTTATGTAACTATCCTGTTTAGCTTAGGAAAGCATGCCTAAGTGCCTTAACTATATTAACTGCCTGCCTTAACTCTGTGCATCATGTTTAGTGCAAAATTACTTGTCTTCTTTGATATGAATTTAATCTAAACTGTAGAATTTCTTGTTGAAGCTGTTGTTTATGTGGATTGAGTTGTATATTTACTTTGGGACTACGATTGGTATTCCGGGAAATCCTCCTGCACAATTTATGTTTGGGACTACGAGACGGTATCCAGGGAGATCCACCTGTACTGGATATTTACTTTGGGACTATGGAACGGTATTCCGGGAGATTCCCCTGCACATTTATGTTTGGGACTACGGGAAGGTATCCCGGAAGATCCCCTATACATTTACGTTTGGGACTACGGGACGGTATCCCGGGAGATACCCTGATGCTATCTTTGTGTATTGAACTGTGGTTTTTCTGTGATTTCATTCTCGTTGGATGATTACTTATCTTTAGTGCGTTATTTCATACCATATTATCTTATTATACATATATACTAGTAGGGCCCTGACATGATCTCGTCACTACTCGACCGAGGTTAGGCTTGGCACTTACTGGGTACCACTATAGTGTACTCATGCCCTTTCCTGCACATGTTTTTCATATGCAGATCCAGGTACCTGTTCCCAACCATACTTTGAGTGAGGCGAGGCGATCTTAGAGACTTCGAGGTATATCCTCCGCGTCCGCATACCTAGGATTCCCTCTCTACTCTTCCTTAAGTTAAAGACTTTTCTAGTATTTTTCTGGGTTGATAGTTTCGGGAGTTTAGAAGCACCATTTAGTTCTGTAGCTTATGACCCATGATATTTCGAGTTGTTGGAGCATTTATGTTAGTTCGACAATGTTTATTGCATGGCCGAGTGGCATCTAAACTTTTTAATTATATTTACTTTTTAAATTGTTAGTTTTCATGTTTTCGCTTCTTTTCCGCGAAATGTTAGGTTTACCTAGTCGGAGAGACTAGGTGCTGTCACGACAGTTCGCGGAGGGAGAACTTGGATCGTGACACCTATTACACCAATCAAATCTCACCATATCACCCATTCTAATCACTCACAAAAGAAACACAAAATTATATGGGCCGTCCATTCCATGAATCAACGGCCCATAATTTTAAGTCCATTTTCCTTATTTTTAATACACCTCCATATCCAATCCTCACCATCACAAATATAACAATCCAATGGCCACAAAATTTTCCCCGAAAATCGTTTTAAAGGCTAGAATACCAGGTAACCCCCTCATCCTTGACGCAGAGAAGCCCCCCAATCTCTCAAACCCTAATTCATTTGTATCTCTCACAACCGCCTCCCCTTTCCTCTATCATCTTTCTTTCTCTCAGACCACCATGAACAATCAATCAACAAAACCTTGCACAAATCTGTGCAAGGTCATGAAACCCTTAGCAAATCATCCTTTCCTGCTTCATTATCAACAAATCCTGCTGACTTTCCCTTTTATTCGCCAAATCTGAAACGTCGGAGCTTGGGTCTTTGAAATCGAAGCACCATTGCGTCTTTGTTCTCAAATCCAACTAGCAGAGTCAAATCGCCTAGTATTAGTATTATGTAATTACAAATATACTTACTATTTTGATGTTGTTAAAATAATTTTTAAAATACATCTCATATGTTTGATAATTAATTTAATGAATTACTTCTTTAATTCCTCATTAATTGGATTTCTATATTAATAATTCAAAATTAGTGTTATAATTTAGAAAACAAAATATTTTATAAACTATTAATTACAATAATTAGTGGTATATTTAATATTTATAATTTCACTATATTTTATTTGAAATAATTAAGTTTATTATATTTAATTTCAAAAGGTATCAAAAGGCAAAAAAGTTATAATTGCAATTCATAATCAAAATGTAAAATGGCTACCATTTAAATGAATTTTGGCCCAAATCGCTGAGCCCAGTCCGAAAACACCCAGTCCAATAACCCTTTCTTCTCCACTTCGTCAATCCTGCCATTTGTATTAGGCCAATCGAACCTCACCATATCACCCATTCGAATCACTCAGAAAAGAAACACAAAATTATACAGGTCGTCCATTCCATAAATCAACTACCCATAATTTTCACTCCATTTTCCTTATTTTTAATACACCTCCAGATCCAATTATCATCATCCAAAATATAACAATCCAATGGCCACAAAATTTTCCCCGTAAATCTTTTTAAATGCTAAAATACCAGGTAACCCCCTCATCCTTAACCCAGAGAAGCCCCCAATCTCTCAATACCCTAATTCATTTGTATCTCTCACAACCGCCTCCCCTTTCCTCTTTCATCTTTTTTCTCTAAGACCACCATGAACAATCAATCAACAAAACCTTGCACAAATCTGTGCAAGGTCATGAAATGCTTAGTAGATCATCCTTTCCTGCTTCATTATCCACAAGTCCTGTTGTCTTTCCCTTTTGTTCGCCAAATCTAAAACGCCAGAGCCTAGGTCTTTAAAATTGAAGCACCATTATGTCTCTGTTCTCAAATCCAACTGGCAGAGTCAATTCACCTTGTCCCTAGGCTATGAAGTCTGAGATCATGTTCATTTTCATAGATTGAGTTTCAAAATCTCCAAGTCCGAAACCCTAAGCTAATAGATGCAAGGTCGAATCCTCAGGGATTCTTTGTGCTCTGTTAAAATTAGTGGCATGCATGACCATTTTACAATAACATCGTCATTATTCACGGTCTAGAGGTCAAGCGCAGAGACCTCTAGACATTGGGCTTTTATCCGATGGATTCTTGTTCTCAAATGGCAGTCTCCTCTCTCAGGTACAAGTTATCTTTACTCTCATCACTGCCATCTCTATTTTCAGTCGAGTATGCTCACATTATCTACTAACCACCATCTTCCACTATCCTATTTTGAATCCTTGAACCCTAAGCCATTGAATGACACTATAAATAGAGCTTTGATTGCTCTCACTTAAGAAAAAGACCTAACAAGAATAAAATATCTAAGACGAGCTATGAAAAACCTAAAAATTTCAGAGCCTAGGTCCTCCCTGATTAATTCTATTCTCCTTTTGTTTTTTCCGAGTTTTATCATTTTTAAAGCTTGAATCTGTGACTCCTACACGGCTAAATTTAATCCTCGTTTGATCTGTTGCCCATAAAGAGGTCAGTATGCCTCTACTCCCTTTCCTTTGGCTATTTTATTTAAAACCATGAGTCTGCTATTTCTTTATTGACTGCTTTTGTTTATAATATTGACATTAGCTCATGATTTCTTGTTCTAGCTCATAAGGACTTATTACTAATTTATGATTGACTATTAGTCTTTTATGAGTTCTGAATCAGTTTGATTAAGTTATTGTGTGTCTTTATTGACTGTTATTTTGAATAAAATGGCCTATACCACTAAGCTGTTTAATATGCCTTGATAGTTTCCTATGTTTGTTCTCCCTTCAGACTCTTCAGGTGTTGTATTGTGATCTGTATGCCTACCACATTAGTCCTGTTTTAGTGAAATCTGTTATCCTGTTCTTGAAGATTGTTGTTTGATAATTTAACTATCATGGATGTAAATGCTCAAGGCTTAATCCTGTACTACTCGTTTGAAGCATGATAAGTTCGAATGTATAAGATGCTTTCTTTCTTCTCATAAATGTATGGTAATCTGAAATAGTCCTTGAATCAATACTGTGATAATGTTGTAGTTATATTCATTGTTAAGCACATCTGTGAGCCTCATTTATGTGAAATAGTTTCATCAGGGTAACTAAGTTAATTCTGTGATAACTTCAACTATTCTCTTTGTGTGTGTTCCACTATGATCAAGCCATCTTCCATGAATTGAATTATATCTATGCTTGCTGCAATTGAATATTAGTTATCAAGTTGGTAAGTTGAATAGGGCTCCAACATGTCCAAATATTCATCTTCAATCTATCCATGTGAGTTAAACTTGCTAAGTATGGAGTATCCCCTGTCCGAACACCATTCATAGTTGATTCATTTAATCTAGTATAGTTTAGTTCTATTCTAAATGAAGATCAAATTACTATGGCTCTAGTGTATTGGTTATGATCTCAGAGTCCACCCTCATCTCCTTATGCATTTCCACGGTTCTGTTGCTTGTTTGACTATGATAATGACCGATATGTATGCACATATTAATGTTAGTTAGACCTCTCTAAGGTTGTCTTGTACTGAGTTTAAGTCAATGAAAACACTGAAGTGCACTCTACTTGTGATAATACATCTGCCCATCTAAAAAACTGAAGTTGAGTTTCTCCTCGCACCGGAGTCTAGTTTTGAATATGTTTAGCACACCACACTTTATTTGATGATATCTATGTCCTTTAGACCTCACATAATGTCTTGATAGCAATTTTTCATGATCTAATCTTTATTCAGCCTTTTCTGTATAAGTTAGGGATCCTAAGTCATCCAATAACTTTGTTTGATTAACTACATGTATGCTTACCTTCTCTTGTTAAACTCCAATCCTAGTTGTGATGAGGATCCATGTAGGAGCTCTGAATTTGATCATTATCCTTAACTTCTGCCAATACTCATTAGTACGCTGTTCAATTGATAGTCTGTGCTTCATGACTAAGATTAATAATCTGGTATCATTTTTAAAACTGCTTAGAATGAATCTGTATCTACACTTTTTGAACAACATTAGGTGTAGTGATAAAACTGCAATGAGTTGTAATTGATAACTTATGTACACTTAAGGGCCAAGGCTTAGTCAACTTGTTATCTTAATGTGATTGGGTGCTATTGAGATGCATGCATGTATTCATGAGTGATCACGCACTAGAATATTTTCTTCTGCCCTTAGGATGTTTGTACCAGATATATGTGTATACGGGTAAAACCGTGCTCAAGGTATACCCCGGTCTATAATCAGATAAAACAAGCTCAAGACATGATTATAAGGGACTAGAATCGAGGCAAGGGTCTCATCGAGTTGGAGTCCGGGGGCATGACGCCCACCCTCGAGAATATCGGGGTCATGATCCAAGATCGGTTCTAAACCTGAAAGATTTCAGAGAACAATGTCGGGCAATCAAGAACGACCAACAGAAGGCAGTAGTATATGCGAGCAGCCAAATATCACGGCGTGGATCTCGACACGTATCGATGGAGAACCGAAAATCAGTTAAATAGAAGATTTTTTACCTTTTATGGAGTTGTACCAAGAGTAGGACTCCCCTACTATATAAAGGGGGGCCTGATATTTCATAAGACACATTGTAACATGTATTCCAAAGCAATACACTATTATTTTCACCGTTATTGAAAGCTTTTTTTCTTGTTCATTAGACTGGCCATTGTGAGCCCGGATCGAGGGTTAATATTTCCCTAAGGCTGGAATCATCCACCTCGCGTGGTTTGAATCTACTATACCTTTATTTATTCAATCTAACTCAATTTATCATCTTATATCAAATTAATCCGCTTATCCATAAAACCACTTATTCTTTGGAGTGTCTTTAATTTCAGGTAAAAGTTTGAAATGTGGAACTCCTAGTTCTCCCCTTTAAACGTGGATACTGAGTCCGGTCACCATGGCGAGAATAATAATATAGCACTCGATAACGAGGTGTCCCCTGTCAAACTCAACGTAGTTCCAGTCGCGGACCAGATCGACGCTAGCACATATGTGGCCATCAATGCGAATTTGCCTACCGATCCTGAGAACAACGTCTACACTGAAGTCCAATAGATTGCCTAAAATACACACGCGGTGAAGGTGATGGGATTAATATGCAGGTGATCTTCGAAATACTACAAGCTCGACAAGCAGCGATAGCCCAGATGCAGAACCAAAGCCGCCCCCCCAAGCAGAATTGAGCCCAAGCCATCCCGGGAAGTCACCCGCAAAAATGAAACGGTTACGGAGAGGCTGAATGAAGCTAAACTGGTGACTAACCCCGAAACATAAAGATGCTCGAGGAGCTGACAAAATGGGTAGAATCAGGGGAAAAGAAAATCTAAGCCAATGACAAAAAGGTGGAAACCTACAATTCTAGGGTCGACCAAATCCCAGGAGAACTAGCGATATTAAAGGCCCTGGATTCCAAGAAGTTTGTTCAAAAACCTTTTTCTCTGAGCACGGCTCTGAAGACAATCCCTAAGAAGTTCCGCATGCTCGAGATTCCTAAGTACAATGGAACAACTGATCAAAATGAACATGTGACCTCCTACATGTGCACCATGAACGGGAACGACTTGGAGGATGATGAGATGGAGTCCGTCCTTCTAAAAAAAGTTTGGGGAAAGTATGTCAAAGGGAGCTATCATATGGTATCACAACCTACCCCCTAATTCCGTTGACTCGTTTGCTATGCTTGCAGACTCCTTCGCGAAAGCACACGTCGCGACCATCAAGGTCGAGAATAGGAATTCAGACCTTTTCAAAGTGAAATAGAGAGATAATGAGATGCTCCGAGAATTTGTGTCCCGATCTTAAATGGAACAGATGGATCTGCTCCAGTCGCGGACTATTTGGCTGTTCGGGCCTTCACCCAAGGACTCAATGCTCGAAGCTCATTGTCTTCACAACATCAAAGCACAATCTGATAGAATATTCGGTTGTAACTTGGGCTGACGTACATAACCAATATCAATAAAAAATTAGGGTCAAAACTATCGACAAAGTCAAGAGAGACATTGATCTTGAACCAAGATCAAACAGGGATCAATATCAACCATACAATGGAGACCAAAGAGGTATTGGATCTGGGTGAAACCCCGTGAGAAGTGAGACGGGAAGAGATCGAGGTCAAAATAATTGGGGACTCTTGAGCAAAAATAGTTTCGACAGGCCCGTCGGGGTTATCAGAGTACAACTTCAATGTCGATGCTTTTGCCATCGTATCTGCCATCGGGTGCATCAAAGACACCAAGTGGCCTCGATCTATGCAGTCTGATCTAGCCTAAGGGTATCCTAACCTAATGTGTAAATATCGTGGCACTCACAGTCACGAAATAGAAGATTGACGAGAAGAGGAGGTGGCCCAATTATTAAACAAGGGACATCTTCAAGAGTTCCTAACTGATCGAGCCAAGAACCATTTCAGAAATAAGGACTCTAGTAAGTAGATCGAGTAGGAGGAACCTCAGCACATCATTATCATGATCATTGGGGTGTCGATGTCCTCCAGGGGCCGATGTTAAAGCATACTAAAGTATCCATCACAAGGGAAAAACGGAATCGAGATTACGTGCTAGAAGGAACCTTGTCTTTCAACGACGAGGACGCAAAAGGCGTCGTGCAGCCCCATAATGATACACTGGTAATATGTGTACTCATCAATAAATCTTGAGTTAAACGTGTGTTAATTGATCCAGGTAGCTTGGACAATATCATCACATTGAGGGTCGTGGAACAACTATGCCTACGAGACCAAATCGTGCCTGCAGTCCGAGTTCTAAACTAATTCAACATAGCGCAACACCACTAAAGGTGAGATAATATTACAGGTGAGCACCGCCGGAACCATTCAGGAAATATAGTTCTACTTGATCGAAGGAGATATGAGGTACAATGCTCTATTCGGGAGGCCATTGATGACGTCCAAATCCACTACTGAAAAGTAAATGGACACGGTCGCATGCAATATAATTTACCCAACTATGAGTCGGGGTTGAATCCTACAGAGAACAATATGTAGGCGATTAGGACTGTAAGAGAATTATCACTTGTTATGTAATGCCAAAAACATAGAATTTGTTTTGAAAAAATATCTATACCTAAATGCGGAAATGTAAACAAACCTAGAAAGCAAGTAAATTAATTAATGGCTACAAGTATGGATGCATCAGGAATTACACTCAAGTAACGGTCCAATGAATTTCATGATTTTACAAATATGAGCGAGTTTATGTTAATTAGCCACGGATAATAATTCTATATTAGCTTCTTTCGAAGACTAACAGGACTTCCTAATTGAATTATCCCTAAAACAAATAGGAGATTAAGCACACCCGGATATGGCTACAAGTAGTTCAATCCTATCCCTAGGTAGAATCTATAAAATGAGGGTTAAAGCCTAAAGTTCTTGTTAATTAATCTTTCCCAACCCCAAATAATCTTTCCCAAAATTAATTCGGAGTAAATGGGCGAGTCCTAGGGTTAGCTAATCCCTTTGGAAACATTAAAGAACAAGAATAATTAAAGTAACAATAACTCACTTCATAAAAGGATAAAATCATTCAATACATAAGCACAACAAAGTTATTAATCCACACTTTAAATATAAATATTCCCATAAACAAGATTCAAGTGTTGGATAAAATACTACACACTTATATATACAATACAAAGCGAGGAAATGAAGAAATAAACATAAATGGGTAAAAAATTCTCAACCAAAAACTTCAAATCTTCAAGACCAAAGTGTGTGTGCAAACCCTAGCTTCCAACCTTGTTCTCTCTAGTGTTTGGAACTGAAAATAAGCCAAAAGATTTGCCAAGGATATTTTAAAAATGAGCTAAGTCGGGTATTAAATGGTTTGGGGCCAAAAAAAATGTGAAACTCCAGAATTGCGCAGGTTTGATGCTCGATTTTCGCATTTGCGAACATAAGTTCGCAATTGCGAACTATGCTATACTGCTCCACTTCGCATTTGCAATAAATGCTTTGCACTTGCGAAGGTTGACTGCTTGGGTTGACTTCGCATTTGCGAAGACTGTCTAAATGGTCTTCCTTCGCAATTCCTATGCATTACTCGCAATTACCATGACTGCTGGCTTCTCAATTCCCAGGATTTTGTTGCAATTGCGACAACTGAGGGCATTGCCCATATTTTCCACTTTTTAGCTTCTTTTTGACTTGTTTCACTTCGTTTCTTCAACATCACTTTTAAATCACATAGAACCTGTAATATAGAAGTAAATGGCATTAAACACGTGATTTTATAACTCAAACATAGCAAAAATATAGGCTTAAAGACAAGATAAGTTGGTAAAATACAAACTTATCATCCATGGATTCCTTACATGAGGGCACTGCCCTCGACGCTGCACCAGGTTTCGAAATTCCTGACGCCCGAATATAAAAACAATTAACAACTGATATCTGCACTTTCAACACCAAAAGGATCTGAGTTCGGTCACCAAGGTAGAAACCAAATAGCAATTACCAACCGACCGCGTCCTAACTGGAGAAGCAGGGGACGGGCGAGGAGGACGACTATGGTGTTTCCAAGCCCTTCATAGCCGCTGATGATTCCGTCACCACCAAATCAACAGTCGAAGAACTGGAGGAAGTCATATTGATCGAGCATCTGCCTGTTCACGGGATTAAGTCCCAAGCTCAGGAAAAAACTCATTAAATTCCTTATGGCTAATATAGATTTTTTCTCTTGCTCCTATCTTGATATGACATCGGTCACGCTAGAAATAACCATTAACAAGATGAGCGTAGACCAGAAGTTCCACCCAGTCAAACACAAAAGGAGGCCACAGTTTGAAGTCAAACATGAATTAATCAAAGACGAGCTATCTAAACTTCTTAAAATAGGGTCTATTCGGGAGGTTAAGTACTAGGATTGGTTGCAAACGTAGTGGTAGTCCCTAAAAAGGGGGAATAAATTTTAGAATGTATGTAGACTACAAAGACATTAATAAGGCATGTCCCAAGTACTCTTTCCCTTTTCCCAACATCGATCGCATGATCGATGCGACGGCCGACCATAAGATCCTCAGTTTTCTCAATGCGTACTCCGGGTACAACCATGTTCAGATGGACCTGGGCGATAAGGAAAAAACGTCCTTCATCACTAAGTATGGTACCTATTGCTATAACGTACTGCCATTCGGACTAAAAAATGCCGGTGCCACTTACTAAATCTAGTAAATTGGATGTTCGAACAACAGACAGGAAAATCAATGGAGGTTTACATTGACCATATGTTAGTTAAGTCCCTGCGAGCAGAGGACCATTTGAAACATTTACATGAAACCTTCATCATACAGAAGAAATACAATATGAAGCTGAACCCGAAGAAATGCGCATTTGGAGTTGGGTCTGGGAAATTCCTCGGATTCATGGTGTCCAACCGTAGAATCGAGATTAATCCCGGTAAGATCAAGTCCATCGAAGACATCAGCATTGTGGACAATGCCAAGGTCATTCAAAGGTTAACTGGGCTCATAGCCTCTTTTGGTCGATTCATCTTGAGGTCCTACGACAAGAACCATTGGTTCTTACCACTGTTGAAGAAGAAGAATAACATCTTCTGGACCCTGAAGTGCCAACAAGCCTTGGAGGAACTCAAGTGGTACCTCTCGAGCCCACCTTTGCTTCATACTCCGAAGGCAGATGAACAATTGTACCTGTACTTAGCAGTATCCGAGGTAGCGGTAAGTGGAGTCCTGGTTAGGGAAGAGGAAGGTACGAAATTTCCTATCTATTATGCTAGCAGAACTCTATGCGAGGTCGAAACTAGGTATCCTCGCCTAGACAAATTGGTGCTTGCTTTGCTAAGCGCCTCTTGGAAGATGAAACTGTATTTTCAAAGCCATCCCATATGTGTTGTGACTACTTACCCATTTAGGAAAATAATGTATAAACTCCAGCTCTCGGGATGATTGGACAAATGAGCCATGGAGATCAGCGGGTACGATATCGAATATCAACCCCGAAACACCATCAAATCTCAAATTTTGGCAGACTTCGTGGACGACTTTACGCCGGCCCTAATACCCGAAGTGGGAAGGGGTTTGTTGTTTAACTTGGGCCTTCATCGAGAATCTGGACCCTCTTTATGGACGATTCCTCGAATGAAAATAGGTCCAGACTTGGCATCGTGTTGAAGCCACCGGCAGGTAGTGTAGTTAGACAATCTATCAGAACTGTAAAATTGACTAACAACGAGGCCATGATTACAGGTCTTAAACTAGCTAAAAGCTTGGGGGCCGAGGTGATCGAAGCTAAGTGCGATTCCCTCCTTGTGGTGAACCAAGTCAATGGAACGTTCGAAGTCAAAGAATAACAGATGCGAAGGTACCTGGATAAGCTACAGGTGGCATTACATCGGTTCAAGGAAAGGACTTTAAAACACGTACCTCGGGATTAAAATAGTGAGTCCGAGGCCCCTTGCTCACTTAGGATCGTCGGTCGATGACGATGAATTCAACTCAAGAACGGTCGTACCACTCATGAAATCGGTAGTGGAAGAAGGCCAAGCCGAAAAAAAATTGACAAGCTTAACCTGGGACAGGAGAAACTAGTATATACATTACCTAAAGATCGGAAAACATCCCTCGGATCCTTATGAATCGAGAGCTCTACGTACAAAGGCGGCGCGGTTCAGGTTGTCTGAAGACGACACCGTATTCAGGAGAACATTCGATGGCCCACTCGCCATATGTCCAAGACCGGGAGATACCGAGTCTGTTTTAAGGGAAGTTTATGAAGGCACCAACAAAAATCATTCGGGCGCCAAATCGTTGGTTCAGAAGGTAATCAGATCCGAATACTATTGGATTGACATGGAAAAGGATGGAAAAGAGTTCGTGCAAAAATACGATGGATGTCGGAGGCATGCTCTGATGATTCATCAGCCCGAGGAGTTGCTGCATTCATTCTTGTCACCCTGGCCATTCATAAATGGGGATGGACATCGTTGGCCCCCTGCCATGAGCACCCGGTAAGGCCAAATTCATATTATTTATGACTTACTATTTTTCTAAATAGGTGGAAGCCCAGTCATTTGAGAAAGACAGGGAGAAGGAAGTTACTGATTTCATTTGGAACCACATAATATGCCGGTTTGGAATGCCGACCGAGATCGTGTGCGATAATGGGACCTAGTTCGTCGGCAGCAAAGTGAGCAAGTTCTTCGAGGACCATAAAATCAAAAGAATCCTATCAAAAGCCTATCACTCTAGTGGGAGCGGACAAGCATAGTCCACGAACAAAACCATACTCCAAAACCTCAAAAAGGGGTTGACCGATGCCAAAGGAAAATTGAAGGAAATTTTGCCCGAAGTCCTGTGGGCATATCGAACGACCACAAAATCCAGCACCGGGGCCACCCTGTTCTCGTTGGTCTACGATGCCGAAGCTCTAATTCTTGTCAATGTAGGAGAACAAAATCTCAGGTTACGATATGCGACCGAAGATTCAAACGATAAGGCCATGAGTACGATTCTGGAACTGTTAGACGAGAGGCACGAGGCCACCCTAGTCCTGTTGGCCGCCCAAAAAAATGGATCGAGAGGTATTATAATCAAAGAGCCAACCTCCGACATTTCAATTTCGAGGACTTGGTGTTGAGGAAGGTGACACTATATACCCGAAACCTGAATGAATGGAAGCTGGGACCGAATTAGGAAGGTCCATATCGAATTATTGTGATCACCGGCAAAGGATCATACAAACTCGAAACACTAAACGGTGAGCGACATCCGAACAATTGGAACGTAACCCACTTAAAACGATACTACTGCTAAGTTACGACAATTCATTTCTTTTCTGTACATATATCACGGATTGGACTAACACTTGCAGGTAACGATCAAGAAATGATGCAAATTTTAGACCTGAAAGAACGCGTTGCTATAAACTAGAGTCGGGGGTCACATCAATAGTATCCGTGCCCTCTATATGAATGGCCTCGAATATTCGGGCCATCACCCCCAGATATTGATTTTAGTAAGGAAGGAAACTTAGTGCTAGAACACGTCTGGGCTTGGTGGATAAGGTTTATTGTAAGGGCAAAAGGTCAAATGAATTGTGCCCACATAGACCACTTAAGCCATAATATGAAACTTGTACACATTTCCAATGTTGTATGTTGCATATAGAAATGAAAGAAAGTTTCTACCTTGTAGACACATATTTTGTCTTTTAAGAACTACTACATTTCGTTCCTTAAGGACATCATGCACAAGGGCCACCTCTGTCCGGATCCAAGTGATCACCCCCGCTCGGGGACTGTCGTCCAAGGAAAACTCAGACGGCTTGGGTTGTAAAAGCCCAGGGGCCCAAAAACCTATTAGAAAATGCCCAAACATAAAGGCTACGACCGCCGCCACTCGGAGACTATCGTCTTGGGCAAGCACGGATGGCTCGGGTATCAAAGCTCGGGGTAATATTCCTACTTGGCAATACCTGAACTTAAAAGGCTATGACCATCCTAGAAAAGGCTAAGAGACGTCTGATTGAACCAAAAAAGGGGTACCGGCGTACCTAGCATTACCATACAGGGAATGAACTAAGTTAGAGGCATATGCTTCCTGTACCGATAGCCGGTACCGAACTATCCGAAAGCCCTCTAAAAGGGGAGGGGCGCGCTATTTGTTTACATCCATTGGTTTGCAAGGGATTCAATGCTGATTTTGATGGAGATCAAATGCTGAATTATAACGATCTTTACAAAGGCCAAACGGCCTCAACAAAAAATGCCAAAGTATAAAAACAAAGAAAAATCTACAAAGCAGCCTGGTCTTCGCCGAAAGCTGCCTCATCACCGGGACCATCGGGGTCTTCTCCACCCTCGGATACGCCATAACCCTCAGAGCCTTCATCATCCTCTGGAAATGCCATTTTTTGGCCTTAGCCTTGAGCCTCTTAGCATTTTTATCTCGGTCGATAAGTCGAAACCCGGGGCATGAACTTTCCCGAGAGCCTCCCTTCGGGACTGCCACTTCACGTATTCAACGATGTCATTCAGGCAGTCCTGGGCTGCTTCAGCATCAGCTTTGTACTGGGCCACCATTTCATCGACACTGGCCCTGGTTATTTCCACTACTGACTTGGCTTCTTAAAGCTCCTCGGCAAGGGTATCTCGATCGGTAAGAGCTGGGCCCAGTTGAGACTTGAGGTCTTCAATTTTTTGGGACTGGGCTTTAGTTTTCTCCCTCGCCACTCCAAGTTAAGCCTCCATCGAGGCCAGTTTTTCCCAGGCACTCTCCTTTTTCGAAGCCAAACGATCCATCTTGCTTTTCTACTCTTCGGCCTCGACCTTGATTATGTCCATCTCGGCTGGGAGTCGGTCGATTTAATCTAGATTCTATTGGACCTGTGCGTTCTAAGCATTAGTTCATCGTGTCTAGCTCGTGATCACTAACTTTAAATTTACCTGTACCACCAAGTCCGCGTGTTCTTTCTGAGACGCGTCCAACTCGGCTCAAAGGCTCTGGATTTCTCCTTCACGTTGCTCACTAAGAAGCTTGTGTCGCGCCCCCTTTTTCTTGCGAAATTGGGTTTCGACATTCGATAAGTCCTTTGAGAGTGTAGGGAAAAAGGAATTGGTTAGAGTCGCCACCTAATGGATTAAGGTGCATTAGGGCACCTAGAGCAGATAACTCATGTTATACCAGTTTGCATCACCAGAGATCGGGTAAGGGCTCGAAATTACCTTGAGGGGAAGGTGTTAGACACCCGTAGAGGTCCATAACGGTGGGTTCCAACCGAACTCAATTATGAATTAGTCTAATAAAGAAGCGAGAGGGTTATTCAATAGGGATGGGGGTCCTATATTTTTTAGCCTAAAGGAATACCCCGTGCAACATAAATAATACATCGTAACTCCCTCGAGTTGGGGTGTTACTGATATTATTCAGCGGGCAAAGACTATCATCTCCTGCTACCCGATTACTATCTTTAAGTTGTTACCTAAAGCGCTCATTGATTCTAGTTCGATTCCTATGCGTGCATTACCCGTCCCTTACCTATGGCCCTAGAGGTATTAGGACCTCTATTTGGGATAGTTTTAGACTAAGCCTAGGTTGCTCAAAATTTAAAATACTAGGCGACAAACAGAACATGTTAGGACTTGCAAATACAAAGCAAATAGGGGCTCATGTTAACCTCCACACATAAATAGAAAATGCATGCAATTAATTGACAATCTTTATCGATCTTTAAATCCTATAGGCAGGATATCTATGCGAGAAATAGGCGAGCCATGTTATACAGAATCACTTACAATAATGCGAGTGTTAAGGCCTGTTATTATGCCTACTGATTTTATGTGGGTGCTTCATGTAGTGATGTATAGCAGTAAATCACAGTTACAAATCCGGAGTTGTTATTAACTCTTATAGGCATATTGTCTAAGTGATTAAGTGGCAATTGTATTTAGAATCAATTAGTAAATCCAATAGGCATGATATCTAATGTCGAAATGGTTTCAACCCTTATGAGCATGATTTCTAGATGCACACTAATTTTAGCTTCATAGATATGTTTCACAGCCTTGCATTTCCCTTTAATCCTATGGGCATGCTTTCTAATTACTGACCCGGCTTAAATCCTATGGGCATGATCTCTAGGTTTGAAGCTGATTTTACTCCTATAGGCACGATATCTATTACTGAATTGATTTAAATCCTATAGGCATGATATCTATTGCTGAATTTATTTAAATCCTATACGCATGATATCTATCAAGCAGCACAAGGGCAAAAATTGTACACATTACCAGCAGACAATTGAATCAAACATTGGGATCCTATAGGAATGATTGGTAACACATATCGATGCATTCTATAGGCAGGATTTCTAATGTACACACCACATAAAACTCGTACGAGATTAAGCAGAATTGTCATTACCAATGAATATCCTATAGGCAGGGTTTCTACTGACATCGCAGAACTTAACGGTTTTGACAAATGAGCAGAATTAAAAGCATAGATGAATCCCTATAGGCAAGATTTCTACCCAGTTTAATAAACGAAAATAAGAAATCCCCCCGATTTTACTAAATACCCCAGAATCTGTTTATTACAAAGTTATTACAGACCAAATAATGAATGAGTTACATAACAATAATAAGATACACTATAGGGAGCCTTCATTAGGCCCAAATAA
Organism: Nicotiana attenuata; assembly: GCF_001879085.1. NCBI lineage: Eukaryota > Viridiplantae > Streptophyta > Magnoliopsida > Solanales > Solanaceae > Nicotiana > Nicotiana attenuata. The sequence goes on along the minus strand of NW_017671301.1, from coordinate 85,725 downwards.
ACTTGGGAACCAAGCCTTCAAACCAATCCACTTCGAGGCTCAATTCATAGGTACAACATAGCCGAATATGAATATCTCATCCATAACACATGGAGAACCAAGTTTCCAATGTGTCAAAGTTCCCAAGGGCCTCAGGGACCCAGGGCAATGTTCACACCAGAACCACACACTTAGAAATGTTTTAAAAGATATTAGGAACCAGTTCCCAATGCATCAAAGTTCACAAGAGTCTCACATGGACACTGAGTAGTGCTCACACTGGGGTGGTTGAGGATAGACCTAAGGGACTAATAGTGGATGTGATTAAAAGAGCAACAATATATAAAGAGAGATGAATTTAAACAATTTTGATTTCAGAAGAAAACAAAGTTTAAGACATGGAACTTGTAGGTAGAATTGCACCCAGAAAACAAGCAAGGTTCATGCTGAAACACATAGTTCAAATGAGTTAAAGTCTGGTTAACAGTCTAGTTAAGCTAGGTGTTTAATGCTAGAATTTAGGACAGCCAAACAATCAGAACACTAACATGAATTTCATACAAGTTAGAAAGAAAATTATCAAACATATAAACGACAGAACAAAGAGCCTAGTGACAATACAAGTTCAAAGGCTTAAGACTGATTGACTACTTAACCTTCTAACATTGTCCTAAAGGTGCTCAAATTCAGAATAGGTTCAGAACATACAAGAGGTAGATTGAGCATATTTTCTTAAGAGGATTCATATTATTCAAAGCAACTAATCTAAATTAACAGTGTTAACTATAGGATTAAAAGAAAAGCATGTAGACAGGCAGAATCATCCTTAGAGAGGGATTTTAGACATGCTGGATTAAAAACTGTAATGACCTTTGTCACTTGTTTTGGAAAGAAAATCAGTGTTCCGAGGCCTTAAAACCTCCCTTCTGCATCACCTCGATTTACGTGCGCAGTCCGGGCGCGTATCTAGAAAACCATTGTGTGAAAATCTCTGAAAAATAATAAATTTTGCTTTTAAAATGAAGTTAAGTTGACATTCGTCAATTTTTTGGGTAAACGGACTCGGACCCGTGATTTGACGGTCCGAGAGGGTCCATAGGAAAAAATGGGACTAGGGCGTATGCCCGAAATCAAATTCTGAGGTCCCAAGCCCGGAAATGAATTCTTAAAGAAAATTATTTTCTAGAAATATATGAGTTTTCGGAAATGAAACGTGTTTGAAATTTGATGGTATCGGGTCCGTATTTTGGTTCCGGAGCCCGGTACAGGTCTTATATGTGATTTATGTTGAGCTTGTAAAATTTCGTAAACGGACTTTAAATGACGTGAATCAGACCTTATTTGAGAAAATTGGAAAAATTAATGTTCTTAAGTGATTTCATGATTTTTATGCTAAATTCATGGTTGTTGATGTTATTTTGGTGATTTGATTGCACAAGCAAGTCCGTATGACATTATTAGGTTAGTGTGCATGTTTGGTTTGGAGCCCCGGGGGCTCGGGTGAGTTTTGGATAGGCCACGAAGTGAAAGTTGAGTTAGGAGAATTGCTGGTGTGTTGCAGGTTTGTAGCAGGCCTCTGATCTCGCATTTGTGAGATCAGGCATCGCAAATGCGGTGAAAACAGGGTTCGCAATTGCGAGGTTTTTATCGCAAATGCGAAGAACCCCAGGCCTGCTTTATCTCGCATTTGCGAGGTACCCTTCGCAAATGCGAAGTCTTCCGTTAAAGTATGAGGTCGAAAATGCGACCCATGTATCGCAAATGCGATGTCGCAAATGCGACATATCTTTCGCATTTGCAATGTCAGCAGGTCCCTTAAGGGTTTGCAATTGCGAACCCTTGTCGCAATTGCGACATCAGAGACCAGTTAATTAACACTTGGACGCATTTTCAACCACTTTTCACATCTTCTCAAAACATAAACTCTCTTGGGCGATTTTCCAAAGAAAATTTATTCTCCAAATCGACTGTAAGTCGTTTCTAACTCATTTTCTTCAATCTTTAACATCTTTTCGCATGATTTCAACTCAAAATCAAAGGTTTTCATGGGAGAAATTGGGTGTTTTGGGTAAAACATAGGTTTTTCAAATTTTGGGGATTTGGACCTCGATTTGAGGTCCGATTTCAAAAAAAATTATATATTTGAGTTCGTGGGTGAATAGGTAATCGGGTTTTGGTTCGAACCTCAAGTTTTGACCATGTGGGCCCAGGGTTGATTTTTGACTTTTTGGGAAAAACTTTAGAAAACTTATTTCCATGCATTAGAATTGACTCATTTTGCATTTATTGATATAATTAAGAAACTTGTGGCTAGATACGAGCGAATTGGTGGTGGAATCAAGAGGTAAAGCGATAGTTGAGGCTTGAATTGTGTTCGTGGCATCGAGGTAAGTGTTTGGTCTAACCTTAGCTTGAGGGATTATGAGTCGAGTCCTATTTGCTATGTGTTATTTGATGAGTATGACGTATAGGCATGGTGACGAGTATCTATACGTTGGTGTCAAGCATGCCCGTGAGTGTTAAATTGAAATCGTTGTGTTCTTAATAAGTACTATGAGTGCCTAAGTTGTTGATTCATTATGTTGGGCAAGAATTATGATTATTCTCATTGAAATTGGTTATGGTTGAGTATTGGTTCTAGTTTAGGTCTCTTTTGTGAAGCCAAATGTTCGAACAAGTTTGGTTATAGCTAATTCCCTTGCCGGGACGTATTTAATCCTTAATGTCGATTCCCTTGCCGGGATATTGTTGTTTACTTATTGCTCCCTTGTCGGAATTCTTTGTGATTGGTGTTGAATTGTATATTGGGATCGGGTTGCACACCGCAACAATATTATATGGATCGGGTTGCACGCCGCAACAATATTATATGGATCAGGTTGCACACCGCAATAATATTATATGGGTCGTGTTGCACGCCGCAAGAATATTATATGGATCGGGTTGCACGCCGCAACAATTTTATATGGATCGGGTAGCACGCTGCAACAATATTATATGGATCGGGTTGCATGTCGCAACAATGAAATGTGATTTGGATCGCGTTCCACACCGCAACAGTGTTTTATGATTTGGATGGAGTTGCACGCCGCAACAATAAAGGATAAAAGTGGATATTGAATTGTTACAGTTTCCTTATTCCTTCTGCTGCGAATTTCAAATTTTTCTTTATGCTTTTCTCCTGAGTTACTGTTGGTAAATGATACCCCATAGCATGTCCCCTTCCCATCTTAAACTGCTAGTTTTCCTTTAGTGTTACTTGCTATATATATGATTTAACTGCACAGGTTTATTTGGTAGTCTTGTCCTAGCCTCGTCACTACTTCGCCGAGGTTAGGCTAGGCACTTACCAGCACATGGGGTTGGTTGTGCTGATACTACACCCTGCACTCTTTTGTGTAAATCCAGTGCTTTAGCTTACGGACCGCAGTGAGATTGCTGCTTCTTGATCATCAGGCGGCCCGAGGTAGTCCTGCAGGCGTCCGCAGGCCTTGGCGTCTCCTTCCATCTATTATTCATATTTCTTTCATGTATTTCTAGAGACACTATTTTATTATTTCTTTCATAACTTTATTTGTAGTACTCCTAGGTAGTCTGTGAAGTTGTGACACCAGTCTTGGGTAGATTTGTTATGGATTGGTACTGGTAGTATTGTTAAAACTTTGCAATTCAGTCTTCTGCTTATTAAATTCTGTTGTTATTTAAATGTTGGTTCTTAATTGTTAACGTATTAAAAATGGAAACAAGGTAAATAGTTCGATTTTTTGGCTTGCCTAGCTTTCACGAGTAGGCGCCATCACGACTCGCGAGGGTGGGAAATCCGGGTTGTGACAAGTTGGTATCGGAGCTCTAGGTTACATAGGTCTCACAATTCCCAGACAAGCTTAGTAGAGTATGAGGGATCGGTACGGAGACATCTGTATTTATCCCCAGAGGCTACAGAGTTAGGTAAAATTTCACATCTATTCTTTCCTGTCGTGCGGTTTGGTTTCTCAATCCTAATTGAATTTTTACTCTATTCTTTCGCAGATGCCGAGAACACGCGCTTCCTCATCCACTGATCAGCAGCCTGAGCCCCCAACAGCAGCTCCTATGAGGGGCAGAGGGCGAGGCCGAGGCCGTGCTAGAGGCCGAGGTAGGGGCATAGCTAAGCCTAGAGCAGCAGCACCAGTGGCGGAGCCTCAGGTTAAATTTGACGGTGAGGTTCCAACCCAGGAAAATTCGGTGGGCCCAGCTCAGGTCCTAGAGGGGTTCATTGCTACCCAGTACTTCAGGATGCTCTAGTCCGTCTAGTGGGCCTTATAGAGAGTGTCACCCGGGCAGGCTTGCTTCCTGTAGCACCAGCCAGCTCTCAGGCTGGAGGAGGAGCCCAGACTCCTGCTACTCGCACTCCAGAGCAGGTGGCTCCGTAGTTTCAGGGTCCAGCAGCTGAGCCAGCTGGAGCAGTTCAGCCGGGTGTGGTAGCCCAGACGGGCGATGGAGCGGCTATGTCTGCCGATGCCTTGTGGAGATTGGACAGGTTCACCATGCTCTTCACTAGTACTTTCAGCGGTGTTTCTTTTGAGGATCCCCAGGATTATTTAGACAGCTGTCACGAGATTCTCAGGAACATGGGGATATTGGAGACCAATGGGGTCGACTTTGCTACTTTTTGCTTATCTGGATCCGCCAATACTTGGTGGAGAGATTATTGTTTGGCTAGAGCAGCTGGGTCACCAGCTTTGATTTGGGATCAATTTTCACAACTATCCTTGGAAAAGTTTCTTCCGGTCGCTCATAGAGAGATCTATCGGAGGCAGTTTGAGCGTGTCCAGCAGAGTTCCATGACTGTTACTCAGTATGAGACCAGTTTTATTGATTTGGCTCGTCATGCTCTACTTATACTTTCCACTGAGAGAGAGAGTGAGGAGGTTCACTGAGGGGCTCATTCAGCCTATTCGACTTCAGATGGCTAAGTAGGCGGGGAGTGAGATTTCTTTCCAGGAGGCGGCCAATGTGGCTAGGAGAGTTGAGATGGTTTTATCGCAGGGAGCTGGTCAGGGGTCTGACAAGAGGCCTCGTCATTCAGGAAGATTCAGTGGCACCTCGTCTGGAGGCAGGTATTCGTATGGTGGAGGCCATCATCCTAGGCCTTTTCAGTTAGCAATTCAGGTTTCTCACGGTGCTTCAGGTGACCGTGGTTCTCATACGCAGTATTCTGATCAGCAGCCCTACAGTGCACCACCAGCTACTATTAGAGCACCACCTATTCAGAGCTATCCTCATGGTCAGCCGGCCCGCCAGGGTCAGTCTTAATTTCCTCAACCGCAGCACTCACCTGGATGCTATGAGTGCGGTGAGTATGGTCATATTTGGAGGGCTTGCCCGAGATTAGTGGGTATTCAGTCACAGTAGTAGGGTTCCCGTGCCATGGTTTAGGCACCGAGTGTTCCACAGCCCGCCCAGCCAGCTAGAGGTGGAGGTAAATGTGCTTGAGGTGGAGGTAGAGGTGTTAGAGGTGGAGCTCAGGCCGCTAGAGGTGGAGGCCAGCCAGTAGCAGGCTGTCCCAGAGATGTAGTCCAGGGTGGTGAGTCCTAGCCCCGATGTTATGCTCTTCCAGCCAGGCCTGAGGCTGAAGCTTCCGATGTAGTTATCACAGGTACGGTTTTGGTTTGTAGTAGGGATGCTTCAGTGCTATTTGATCTAGGGTCTACATACTCTTATGTGTCATCTTATTTTGCGCCGTATCTGGTCATGCCTAGTGATTCTTTGAGTGCTCCTATTTATATGTCTACACCGGTGGGTAATTCTATTGTGGTAGATCGTGTCCATCGTTCTTTCGTAGTTGTTATTGGGGGTCTTGAGACCCGAGTAGACTTGTTACTACTAGACATGATTGATTTTAATGTCATACTGGAGATGGACTGGCTATTACCTTACCATGCTATCTTGGACTGTCATGCCAAGAGTGTGACCTTAGCCTTACATGGTCTGCCTTGTCTTGAGGGGAGAGGGACTACTGGTCATTCTACCCGTAGTGTTATCTCATATATGAAGGCTCAGCATATGGTCGAGAAGTGGTGTTTGGCTTACTTGGCATATGTTCGTGATTCTAGTACTGAGGTCCCTTCTATTGATTCTATGCATGTAGTTCGTGAGTTTCCTGAGGTATTTCCTTCAGACCTACCGAGTATGCCACCAGACAGGGATATTGACTTTTGCATTGATTTGGGCCCGGGCACTCAGCCCATTTCTATTCTGCCGTGTCGTATGGCCCCGCCTGAGTTGAAGGAGTTGAAGGAGCAGTTGCAAGACATGCTTGATAAGGGCTACATTAGGCCCAGTGTCTCGCCATGGGGTGCGCCGGTGTTGTTTGTTAAGAAGAAGGACGGGTCGATGAGAATGTGTATAAATTACCGGCAATTGAACAAGGTCACAATCAAGAATAAGTACCCATTGCCAAGGATTGATGATTTGTTCGACCAGCTTCAGGGTGCCCAAGTCTTTTCTAAGATCGACTTGAGATCGGGCTACCATCAGCTAAGGATTAGGGCATCCGATGTCCCTAAGACAGCTTTCCGCACTCGGTACGGGCATTATGAGTTCTTGGTGATGTCATTCGGGTTGACAAATGCCCCAGCAACTTTCATGGATTTGATGAATCGAGTGTCCAGGCCTTACTTGGATTCGTTCGTGATAGTTTTCATTGATGATATTTTGATTTATTCCTGCAGCCGGGAGGAGCATGAACAACACTTGAGAGTGGTTCTTCAGACTCTAAGAGATAGTCAGTTGTATGTTAAGTATTCGAAGTGCGAGTTCTGGATGAGTTCAGTTGCTTTCTTGGGTCATGTTGTTTCAGCAGAGGGTATTCAGGTGGATCCAAAGAAGATAGAGGCAGTGAAGAACTGGCCTCGACCCACATCAGCTACAGAGATCCGAAGTTTCTTGGGTTTGGCAGGCTACTGTCATCGGTTAGTGGAGGGGATTTCATCTATTGCAGCCCTGATGACCAGGTTAACCCAGAAGGGTGCCCAGTTTAGGTGGTCAGACGAGTGTGAGGCGAGCTTTTAGAAGCTCAAGACAGCTTTGACTACGGCGCCAGTATTGGTTTTACCCACAGGTTCAGGGTTATATACAACTTATTGTGATGCATCTCGTGTTGGGCTTGGTGCGGTGTTGATGCAGGATGGCAAGGTCATTGCTTATGCTTCGCGTCAGTTGAAGATTCATGAAAAGAACTATCCAGTCCATGATTTGGATTTAGCAGCCATAATTCACGTGCTGAAGATTTGGAGGCATTATCTGTATGGCGTGGCATGTGAGGTGTTCACGGATCACAAGAGTTTGCAATACTTGTTCAAGCAAAAGGAGTTAAATTTGAGGTAGAGAAGGTGGTTGGAGCTGTTAAAAGACTATGATATCACCATCTTATATCATTTGGGAAAGTCCAATGTGGTGGCCGATGCTTTCTGTAGGAAGTCAGCCAGTATGGGCAGTCTTGCGTATATTCCGGTCGGTGAGAGACCGCTTGCCTTGGATGTTCAGGCTTTGGCCAATCAGTTCGTGAGGTTGGATGTTTCTGAGCCTAGCCATGTATTAGCTTTCATAGTTGCTCATTCTTCTCTATTGGAGCGTATCCGAGATTGGCAGTATGATGATCCTCATTTGTGTGTCCTTAGAGACACGGTGCAGCACGAATGTGCCAGGCAGTTTACATTAGGAGATGATGGAGTTTTGACGCTGCAGGGTCGAGTTTGTGTGCATAATGTGGATGGGCTCCGGGAGCTGATTTTAGAGGAGGCACATAGTTCCCGGTACTCTATTCATCCGGGCGCTATCAAGATGTATCAGGATTTGCGGCAGCATTATTGGTGGGGGAGAATGAAGAAGGACATTGTTGCATATGTGGCTCGGTGTTTGAATTGTCAGCAGGTTAAGTATGAGCATTAGAGACCTGGTGGTCTGTTCCAGAAGATCGAGATTCCTGAGTTGAAGTGGGAGCGTATCACAATAGATTTTGTTGTTGGACTCCCACGGACTCAGAGGAAGTTCGATGCAGTGTGGGATATTGTTGATAGCCTGACCAAGTCAGCGCATTTCATTCCGGTGGCAGTCTCCTATTCTTCCGAGAAGTTAGCTGAGATCTATATCCGGGAGATTGTTCGTCTTCATGGTGTGCCCGTTTATATCATTTCGGACCGAGGTACACAGTTTACCTCTCATTTCTTGAGAGTAGTTCAGCATGAGTTGGGCACACGGATCGAGTTGAGCACAGCGTTTCATCCTCAGACGGACGGGCATTCCGAGCACATTATTCAGATTTTGGAGGATATGCTTCGGGCTTGTTTTATTTACTTTGGGGGCTCGGGGGATAAGTTTTTGCCTTTAGTGGAGTTTGCCTACAATAACAGCTACCAGTCGAGTATCCAGATGGCTCCTTATGAGGCTTTGTATGGTAGGCGGTGCCGGTCACCGGTTGGATGGTTTGAGCCAGAAGAGGCTCGGTTGTTGGGTACGAATCTAGTGCAGGATGCCTTGGACAAGGTCAGGATCATTCATGATAGGCATCGTTCAGCTCAGTCCGGAAAAAGAGTTATGCCGATCGTAAGGTTCGTGATTTGGCATTCATGCTCGGTGAGCGGGTGTTGCTTCGGGGTGTCGCCTATGAAGGGCGTGATGAGATTTGGGAAGAGGGGCAAGCTTATCCCCAGGTTCATTGGCCCGTATGAGATTCTTCATCGAGTGGGAGAGGTGGATTACAGACTTGCGTTTCCCCTGAGTTTATCAGTCGTATTTCTAGTGTTTCATGTGTCCATACTTCAGAAGTATCACGGGGATCCTTCACACGTGTTAGATTACAGCACTGTCCAGTTGGACAAGGATCTGTCCTACGAGGAGGAGCCGGTAGCTATTCTAGACTGGCAGGTTCGTCGGTTGAGATCGAAGAGTTTCCCTTCTGTTTGTGTTCAGTGGAGAGGTCAGCCTGCTGAGGCATCAACCTGGGAGTCCGAATCCGATATGCGGAGCTGTTATCCCCATCTTTTCTCCGACTCAGGTAATTCCTTCTTATGTCCATTCAAGGACGAACGGTTATTTTAGATGTGGATGATGTGATGACCCAAAAAGTCATCACTTGTTTTGGAAATAAATTCAGTGTTCCGAGGCCTTAAAACCTCCTTTTTTGTGTCACCTCGATTTGCGTGCGTAGTCCGGGCGCGTATCGGGAAAACCATTATGTGAAAATCTGTGAAAAATGATAATTTTGCTTTTGAAATGAATTTAAGTTGACATCGGTCAACGTCTTGGGTAAACGGACCCGGACACGTGATTTGACGGTCGTTGAGGGTCCGTAGGAAAAAATGGGACTTGGGCGTATCCCAGAATCGAATTCCGAGGTCCCAAGTTCGAGAAATGAATTTTTAAAGAAAATTATTTTTTGGAAAATATATGAGTTTTTGAAAACGAAATGTGTTTGAAATTTGACGGTATCGGGTCCGTATTTTGGTTCTGGAGCCCGGTACAAGTCTTATATGTGATTTAAGTTGAGCATGTAAAATTTTATAAGAAACGGACTTGAAATGACGTGAATCGGACCTTTTTTGAGAAAATTGGAAAATTTGATGTTCTTAAGCGATATCATGATTTTTATGCTAAATTCATGGTTGTTGATGTTATTTTGGTGATTTGATTGCACGAGCAAGTCCGTATGACGTTATTAGGTTAGTGTGCATGTTTGGTTTGGAGCCCCTAGGGCTCGGGTGAGTTTTGGATAGGCCACGGAGCGAAATTTGACTTAGGAGAATTGCTAGTGTGTTGCAGGTTTGTAGCAGGCCTCTGATCTCGGATTTGCGAGATCAGGCATCGCAAATGCGGTGAAAACAGGGTTCGCAAATGCGAGGTTTTTGTCGCAAATGTGAAGAACCCCGGCCAGCTTTATCTCGCATTTGCGAGGTACCCTTCGCAAATGCGAAGTCTTCCATTAAAGTCAGAGGTCGCAAATGCGACCCATGTATCGCAAATGCCGATGTCGCAAATGCGACATATCTTTCGCATTTCCGATGTCAGTAGGTCCCTTAAGGGTTCGCAATTGCGAACCTTGGTCGCAATTGCAACATCAGAGACCAGTTAATTAACACTTAAACGCATTTTCAGCCATTTTTCACATCTTCTCAAAACATAAACTCTCTTGGGAGATTTTCCAAAGAAAATTGCTTCTCCGAATCGATTGCAAGTCGTTTCTAACTCGTTTTCTTCAATCTTTACATATTTTCACATGATTTCAACTCAAAATCAAAGGTTTTCATGGGGGAATTGGGTGTTTGGGTAGAACCTAGGTTTTTCAAATTTTGGGGATTTGGACATGGACTTGAGGTCCGATTTCAAAATAAATTATATATTTGAGTTCGTGGGTGAATGGGTAGTCAGGTTTTGGTTCGAACCTCGGGTTATGACCATGTGGGCCCGGGGTTGATTTTTGACTTTTTGGAAAAAACTTTAGAAAATTTATTTCCATGCATTAAAATTGATTCATTTAGCATTTATTGATTTAATTAAGTAACTTGTGGTTAGATACGAGCGAATTGGTGGTGGAATCAAGAGGTAAAGCGATAGGTGAGGCTTGAATTCTGTTAGTGGCATCGAGGTAAGTGTTTGGTCTAACCTTAGCTTGAGGGATTAGGAGTCGAGTCCTATTTGCTATGTGTTATTTGATGAGTACGACATCTAGGCATGGTGACAAGTATCTATACATTGGTGTCAAGCATGCCCGTGAGTCTTAAATTGAAATCGTTGTCTTCTCAATAAGTACTACGAATGCCTAAGTTGTTGATTCATTGTGTTGGGCAAGAATTATGATTATTCTCGTGGAAATTGCTTATGGTTGAGTATTGGTTATATTTGAGGTCTCTTTTGTGAAGTCAAATACTGGAACAAGTCTGGTTATAGCCGATTCCCTTGCCGGGACGTATTTACTCCTTACTGTCGATTCCCTTGCCAGGATATTGTTGTTTTCTTATTGCTCCATTGTCGGGATTCTTTGTGATTGATGTTGAATTGTATATTGGGATCGGGTTGCACGCCGCAACAATATTATATGGATCGGGTTGCACGCCGCAATAATATTATATGGATCGGGTTGCACGCTGCAACAATATTATATGGGTCGGGTTGCACGCCGCAATAATATATGGATCGGGTTGCACGCCGCAACAATCTTATATGGATCGGGTTGCACGCCGCAACAATATTATATGGATCGGGTTGCACGCTGCAACAGTGAAATGTGATGTGGATCGGGTTGCACGCTGGTATCATCTGATCCTCTTGATTTAGATGATAATACTGAAGAACAATCAGTCGTTATTCAAGTGAGTGTCAAGGCAAAAATATCTGCTGTATAATTCTATCAGCGGGGAAGAATATAAAAAAATATCANATGTTATCAATGTTGTTGGTACTTCCTGATTCTTATAAGATTCTTGATGAAGACTTATTCCTAATAACGTGTACGGAGAATATCGACCTTACGTCACTCCGAAAGGTTCAGAATATGATTCCAATGAGTCCTACATGTATTATATATATATATATATATATATATATATATATATATATATATATATATATATATTTTTCTGTCGATTCCCTTGCCGGGATATTGTTGCTTCTTTATTGCTCCCTTGTCGGGATTCTTTGTGATTGGTGCTGAATTGGTATATTAGGATCGGGTTGCACGCCGCAACAATATTATATGGATCGGGTTGCACGCCGCAACAATATTATATGGATCGGGTTGCACACCGCGACATATTATATGGATCGGGTTGCACGCGGCAACAGTGAAATGTGATTTGAATCGGGTTGCGCGCCGCAACAATAAAGGATAAAAGTGGATATTGAATTGTTACTGTTTCCTTATTCCTTCTGATGCGAATTTTACATTGTTCTTTATGCTTTTCGCCTGAGTTACTGTTGGTAAATGATACCCCCACGGCATGTCCCCTTCCCATCTTAAACTGATAGTTTTCCTTTATTGTTACTTGCTATATATATGATTTAACTGCACAGGTTTATTTGGTAGTCTGGTCCTAGCCTCGTCACTACTTCGCCGAGGTTAGGCGAGGTACTTACCAGCACATGGGGTCCATTGTGCTGATACTACACTCTGCACTCTTTTGTGCAGATCCCGGTGCTTTAGCTCATGGACCACAGTGAGATTGCTGCTTCTTGATCATCAGGCGGCCTGAGGTAGTCCTGCAGACGTCCGCAGGCCTTGGCGTCTCCTTCCATCTATTATTCTTGTTTCTTTCATGTATTTCCCGAGACAGTATTGTATTATTTCTTCAGACCTTTATTTGTAGTACTCCTAGACAGTCTGTGAAGTTGTGACACCGGTCATGGGTAGATTTGTTATGGATTGGTATTGGAGTCTTCCGCTTATTAAAATTCTGTTGTTATTTAAACGTTGGTTCTTATTTGTTAACGGATTAAAAATGGAAACAAGGTAAATAGTTTGATTGGTTGGCTTTCCTAGCTTTCACGAGTAGGCGCCATCACGACTCCCGAGGGTTGGAAATCCGGGTCGTGACAAAAACACATATCAGGAACTCATAAAAAGGTATGACAAAGGCTAGTTACTCACCAGTTAAGCGAGCAAAACCAGAATAATACCATGAAGTTGAGAGTCCATAATGTTTGTGTCACAACTCAAACCGACGGGCCGCGACGGGCACCCAATACCTTACTCAACCTAGTACCAGCATAACATATCTATTCATGTCATACTATCATAGATAACTGAGCCGGAAGGCTGCCGTGAGATAAGTAGAATGCAACATGTGATACCAACTTATACATAAGACATACGGCCCCATAAGACAAAAATAACCACTCGTATACTGAACATAGGCCGAGAAGGACATACAATCTTTTACGTACATGACATCTGTCTACAAGCATCTAAGAATACATAATGTTCATAAACGTCAGGACATAGTCCGGCCATACCAAACAATACACATTTAAATCATTCTAACCAAACAAGCAACTCCGAAGCAAATGGACCACACCAACATCTTCCGCTGAGCTGATAGCTTACTTAGAGGGCTCTTGACCTGTCTATCAGGACCTGCAGGCATGAAACGCAGTGTCCCCAAGCAAAAGGGACGTCAGTACAAATAATGTACCGAGTATGTAAGGAACATAAATAAGTACATAACAGACATGGAAGGAAGTATAGAGTAAATGATTCAACCTGTAAGTCTGGATAACTTTGTAAATCATGAAATAATTATAGTGTCATGCATATGCTTATGAATGTAATCTCGTGCATAGGTACATGTTTCATAACATCATCAGGCCTCTGAGGGCATCCCATCATATCATCTGGGCCACTGTGGGCAAAATCATCAACGTATACCAGTTAATCAGGTGGTGGTGCGTATATAACGCCGTAACCTTTTCCTGTATCCTATGTACTTATAATATACATATATACGCGTATATAATGCCATCCGGTCATGTGTCAATATCAATGCATACAATGCATGATAAGTACGTCAATAAAATATTCCGGAGTGTCATAAGACCATTATGCGTTTGGTTAATATCATAAAATCAATTTACGTATTTTTCGAGACTCATGAACAGATGATAGAATAATATGAGATATGGGGAATCAAGAACATAAGCATCTCTAGTATTTCTATGAATAGAATCATTTATGGAAATTGTGTATTTGCTCATTTCGTTTGTGTCGTATGGACCGTGCCAAAAGAAAGAAGAGATAGCCTTAACATACCTGAAGTAGGGAATAATTCGTATGATATTCTTGGAAAAGGTTGCACTGTAGTCCTTTTGAACCGAAATTTTTTTACGTTGCTAAAGTTCCAATAATTCTGGTTGGATCTTTGGTTACAAGGAGTCACGTTGAAAAACTTATAAGAATCGCTAAGATTGTTGTGAATGAAATTTGTTAAAACTTATTCACTTCTGATTGTAGCTTTCTTTTGGTATTAAAATTGGTGGAGACGTTACTAACTTGCCAAAGATTCACATTTGATTTTGTGATGTGTCTTGCACTTAACACATTACTTTGCCACCTTTTCAAAGTAAGTTAAGAGTCATCAAATATAAGAGGTATTGCTGCCACGTCAAACTCCAAGACTTATCCAAATATGTTAGCTAATTACCAATTTCTTTATTAACTTGGTAATTTTTCACTAATCAATAATTAACCAATTATCCACATAATTAAGAATTGTCTCAAGTTACTTAAAATTGTACTTTTTTCAATACACTTTATATCTGCTACTATTTTGGTCATATGGTACCTTGTATGGTACTAGCCCGTAAATATCGGGTATTAATGCTCGGCCCGTATTTTATCCCCATATGCCAAACCTGGACAAAATTCATTTCCTTTGACTTGCTTTCCCTTTCACTTCCATGAATTTACTCATCACTTGTTAAATAGCATAATTCTTATAATCTCCAAATAATCTTTTCCTTGGACTGATGTCAATTATCTTACGACAAATTCAACGTACAATACGATAGGGTGCAACATCGTCGTAATTTAATACTGTGAAGCGTAACATCATCGTAATGTAATACTGCAAGGCGTAACATCATCGTAATATAATACTACAGGGCGTAACATCATTGTAATATAATACTGCGGGACGTAATATCTACGTAATATGGCGGAGCGTAATAGTTTGGCCTTAGCTTTCAGCCGACCAAGATCAGTATTAAGCGAGAGAAAAGAGAGAGTATAGAACCAGAAACTTTAAATTTTAGTGAGAGTATATAGAGTTCGAGTCTTGTCTAAAAGGGAAAGGGAGAAGGGGTTTAAATAGTATTCAATTAGGCGAGCAAATAGGGAAAGAAATCAAACACACATAAGTAAGGAAAGAAATTATTCACAGAATCAATTGTAGTAGTTTTAGGACAAATAATACAGAGTTCAGTAAATTATCGGGGAATAATGGCATGTAATTAGGCGAGTAACACATAGGATAAGGAAAATATAATATGGAATCAATAAACAATCAGTTTCAAGGCAAAATAAGGTAAAGGAATAAAGAAAACACGTTAGACAGAACAGAAATAAGGAAAATATTAGTCCCATCCGAGAAAGGAAAGAGTATAAAAAAATCAGTAAAAGTTTCGAACCCTAGTTTTAGGTAAACTTTCAAAAAATTGGCAGAAAAATAAGGCAATGAATCATACAATGCATACAATGAATGTAAACAGAAGATTATTTATAAAAGAAAACCAGAATTGAACCAGATTTGGTTCAATCAAAAATCTGAAACCCTTATTTTAGGTAAACCATAAAATCGATAAAAATAAAGGCAAATAGTCATATATTTTAATAGAATGAACATAGACTAGAGGTTATTCAGAAGAAACATAAAACCGAACCAGATTTAGTTAAATTAAAGAAGATCTGAAACCTTAACCTTAGGGTTAAGTCGAATCCATGAGAGATAAGGAAAGATTCATACTTTCAAAGATCAAAAACTAATGAACATAGACGGAATAAGCAACAGGTTAAAGATTTTGAACCAGATTTGGTTCGAATCTCTTAAGATCTGCTTGCCGTTTTAGGCATGCTATTAGGTAATACCAGAATCGGGTAGCCAATAAGGAGGAGGGGCGAATATGGTAAGGGAATCATTGATTTCATTTTTGGGTTGGAATCGAAGAGATTTTAGTGACGGCGCTAGGGTTTGACAGAAGGAGGGATTAGAGACGAGACCATATGAGGGTGGCAGGTTCGGGATTAGGAGGGTTAGGGGTTGGGATAGGTAAATTAAAAGGGGCGTGATGAATGTGGACCGTTGATCTTAGGAGATCAACGGCCAGGATTGAAGGAAGGGGTTTTGGGTCGGGTCATGGGGTTTATTTTGTTTGGGCTGGACGAATTGTGCTAGTGTATTTAGGTAATTGGGCTGGGTAATTGGGTTGGTTTGGATAGCTTAGGTCTGAAAATTCAATAAAAATTGGAGCCAGATTTGAAATACCCAATTTATTAAACAAATAATTCATAAAAATAATAAACGAATAACAAAAATATCATTTGTGCATAAAAATAACTTAAAATAATTACTTAACATTATAAAAATATAAAAAGTCATTTTCTATATAAATAATGTAATTATGCCTATATATGGGCTATTGTTGCAAAAATATGCAATTTTACCCTAAGGATGCGAAATACAATTGTAATAAGTATATATAAAATATTTGAAGCTTAATATGGATATAAAATGATAAAAAAATTTAATAATAAATCATTACAAAATTATTCGCGATGCAAATAATAATTATTCATATAAAAATTCAGGAATAAATTGATCAAAAGCCATTAAAATTATAATAAAACTATGGAATAATAATTTGTGATGCTCATGCACTATTTCGAAGGTATATATGTGTATTTGAGAGATATGAGGGAAAAATTGGGTATCAACAGGTGCCCCTCTTTACCCGGGAAGGATGAAAGAGTTGTCAGGTAAAGAAATATAGGCCGCACCCTTGTCTCTGAGCTGCCTACATATCCCTGGTTTTACAGGAATCAGGCCATGTGTAGTTCTGGACCCAATGGTGAATGAAACTGATGGAATTGAAAAAGGAATAGTCATATGTTTCGGAAAGGCTTCTTTTGGGATGGATAGTATCAGATGGATTTATGTGGAGTTATGAATGTGAATCTGAAGCGTGACGAATGTATCATAGGGTAGATGTCTGACCGGTCGTAGAGTAAAGATGAGTAATTGATGGGAGTCACTTACATTTGAAATAGTGATAGGGTGTGAATGGTATGAGCAGAAACTAGAGCGAAGGTTGCTCCTATTTAAAGAATGGTTCACTTCTGAATTATCTGCAAAACTTAAGACACGATGCGTGAAAATATATATGGATTATTGCGAGAATTTAAACATGATGCAAATTCCGTTTGGACCATGAAGGTTGTCTTTGGATAGTGAGGATGACGTCCTTCGACCATGAAATCCCGGGCCATGAATCATGAGATAAAGGATTAGCAGGCCATGAAATGATGTTCTTGGGCCATGAGAATGGTGCCTCCGAACCATGGCGCCTTTGAATAATTATGTGCGAAATTGAGAGGTCCTCAGGCCATGACATGGTGTCTTCAGGCTATGAGGATGATGCCTTCGGACTATAACGCCTTTGGATGGAGACATGGTGATGCATATGAGCGAAACAAGATAGAGCTTAGTCTTGTATAGGAACGGGACAGATTTGAGCCTCGGACACGGTAAAATTGTGCTAGAGTTTAGATAGGGTAACATTCAGTCATTAGATAAGGAAAGGCAGAGCTTAACCTTATGCAGATGGGAAGGCAATTCATAGCCTCATGCGAGAAAGGGGAGAAAATGCTTAGTCTCATGCAATGGGAGAGCAGAGCTTAGCCTTATGCAATTGAGGATGCAGGGCTTAGCCTCATGGAAGAATTGAGACAGGCTTAGCCTCATGCACTGAAAGGCAATGCTTAGCCTTATGCAAATAGGGAGGCAGGACTTAGCCTCATGCAAGATTTGATACCGGGCTTAGTCTCATGCAAAGAGAAGGGAATGCTTAGCCTTATGTAATTAGGGAGGCAGGGCTTAGCCTCATGCAAGATTTGAGACCGGGCTCAGTCTCATTAAAAGAGAAGGCAATGTTTAGCCTTATGCAAACAGGGAGGCAGGGCTTAGCCTCATGCATGATTTGAGACCGGGCTAAGTCTCATGCAAAGAGAAGGCAATTCTTAGCCTAATGCAAATAGGGAGGCAGGGCTTAGCCTCATGCAAGATTTGAGACCGGGCTTAGTCTCATGCAAAGAGAAGGCAATGCTTAGCCTTATGCAAATAGGAAGGCAGGGCTTAGCCTCATGCAAGATTTGAGACCGGGCTCTGTCTCATGCAAAGAGAAGGAAATTCTTAGCCTTATGCGATTAGGGAGGCAGGGCTTAGCCTCGTGCAAGATTTGAGACCGGGCTTAGTCTAATGCAAAGAGAAGGCAATGCTTAGCCTTATGTAAATAGGGATGCAGGGCTTAGCCATATGCAAGATTTGAGACCAGGCTAAGTCTCATACAATGGACAAATAGCAAATATGAGCTGAATATTTCTTAGCTGGAGGTAATATTTGCGCTTGGCGATCCGGTTATTATAATGATTTTCAGGCACACGTGCTTGTGATTTTTCCTTGGTCTTGTATCCAAAGAAAAATCGTGAGTTTTGCAGGGGAGGTTGGTTGGTGCCTTCGTCTGCTTGTTTTGCTTTGCTTTGCTCTGGAGATCCCGTTCGAGTTACCCTGGGTAACACCTGGCTGCCATAGAGATAAAGTTTTCGAAAGATATGCACTTATTTAATGAAATAGAGTTATTTTAGAAAACATAGTGGTATATTATATCAAGTAAATTAGATGAACTAATGACTGCGACACTTTTAGTGACATTGTAGCTTCTTTGCGTTAGAATTTTGATGGTCCTCCTCAAACTTCTGCCTTACTTTGGTAAGTGATCCTTCGGTCGTTCTGCATGTAACGATGTTTATTGGACCTGCTCTGAAATTTTGAGAAACCTTCTTAAAATTCTGCCGCAGTTACTTAACAGATTTTCCGTCTGTCTTACATATGATGACGTCGGCTGGACTTGCTCTGGAATTTTGAGGGTTCTCCTCAAAATTCTGCCCCAGTTTCTGTTTCTGGGAAAATGAAGATTTTATTAAGATGTGACCGAACCCACAGGGCTTCCTACGTATCCCCTCTTAAACAGGAATCAGGTCAAGCGTAGTTCAATTACATAAGATGAGTAAATGTATACAATCTAAACATAGTATCTCTTGATTGCGTCTGAATTGATAGGTTTTGGCCAAATTATTCCGTCCATTTTTGCAATTATGAGTGCTCCTCCTATTAGTACTCGATGAACCATGTAGGGCACTTGCCAATTGGGTAAAAATTGTCCTTTGGCTTCATCTTGATGCGGGAAGATTCGCTTTAGCACCAGCTGCCCCGGTGTGAATTATCTTGGTTTGACCCTTTTGTTGAAAGGTGTAGACATTCTGTTCTGATAAAGCTGGCCATGACACACTGCGTTCATCCTTTTGCTATCTATGAGGGCTAATTGCTCATAGCGGCTCCTTATCCATTCTACAGCACTGAGTTCTGCTTCCTGTATAATTCTGAAAGAAGGAATTTCGACCTCGATGGGAATGACAACTTCAGTATCGCAAACTAGCATGTAGGGAGTTGCTCCGGTTGTTGTGCAGACTATGGTACAATATCCAAGGAAAGCGAACGGTAGCTTCACATGCAGCTGTTTGTAATTAAGCTTGTGAGTCGCTATGGATGTGCTCAAACCAATCATATCATCGTAAGACCACGCGAATATATCTTCATACTCTTTCAGGAAACGGGTGTACTCTTTCTTTTCTGACGGTGACAGGTGAATACTTATGCGAGTTTCTTTGATGGTTTCAGAATCTCCAAAATTGACCGTCTCGGTTTCATCAAGGTTGGACATAGGCTTATTCTAAAATTTCTCAACTTCTCTGATAACTTGTTCATGTATCTCATCTTCTTCTTCCGAGTAACTATCCTTATGTTGCGTTGTCTCATTACATGTCACGGTCATTGGTTCATCAAGGTAAGAAATATTAATGCTATAGGGGAAAATGTAAAAGATAATAATAAATACTAACATAACAATGCATTAATTAAATCTTGAAAACATCAAAACAGGTACGGCTCGATGACTTGAGCAATTACTTCAAAACAAAATGCGTCTTAATACAAAATACTAGAAATATCTTAAATGCTTAAAATGGCTTTTAAAAACAGATCATGCTAATTGCTAGGCTACCCAGGAACTCGACGGGCCCGGAATGGTGCAACACTCCAATTCTTGAGAATAGCTCCCTTCTCAATGGTTTAAATGGTGAGGTCTTCTTCCCCCTCCTCCTCAACTATTGCATTGCAGTCCATGCATTCATCATCTAGAAATAGATTCCTCAGGCCAGCTAAAGCCTTATCTTCTTCAGATCCCCATATCATGTAAGTATGCTGAAGTATCTGATGCAGATGCGGTACCGGCTGTTCAAGAGGTTAATAGGGGCCATGTTATGCGGCGACCAATCATCATACTCCTGCCAGGTGTACTGATACCCAAGTCCAAAGGTGGTACCGTGACGTTTTGTTTGTATTGGCTTAGTGATACACTGGAGATTCTTCCCGAGACCTTTACCGGGTTCATACCCTGACCATGCCAGTAGCTTTCTATTTTGCTGCTCCACCATTTGTCTTTCTCAATTGCATTGAAACGCTCGATGCAGTGATAAGTTTCTCTACCCAACTTTCTTCTATTCTCGACAACCGGGACGGTTTTACTGGTGTAAATGGGATTACTTCCTTCTCCATGAATGATTACCTCTTGATGGTTCCGTTCGAACTCCACGGCTTGGTGTAGTGTAGAAGCTACAGCCCAGCAACATGTATCTAAGGTCGTCCCCATAAAATATTATACGTAGTAGATATGTTTAATACTTGAAACTAAACATCGAACCAAGTCGAACCCATTTGCAAAGAAAGGTTAATTTCCCCAATTGTGGCCCTTTGAGACCCATCAAATGCTTTCACACTCATATTTCCTGCTTGTATCTCATGGAAATCTTTACCCAACCTTTTCAGAGTAGTCAACGGACAAATGTTGTGGCTTTAACCCCCATCTATTAGGACTCTGGCTATGAATTTGTCCTCAAACTGTACCGTGATAGACAGTGCTCCGTTGTGACTTAAAACTTCACGTGGTAACTCATATTCGTGAAAGGTGATCTTGTGGCTTTCCAATACTTGCCCTACCAAGTTGGCCATTTCTCCACTGGTGATGTTGTTGGGAACATAAGCTTGATTCAACACTTTCATTAACGCATTCCTATCCGTCTCAGAATTCTGTAGCAACGACAGAATGGAAATCTGAGCAGGGGTTTGTTCAGATAATCAACAAGAGAGTATTCTCTTGCATGTACTTTCCTCCAGAGATCATCTGGACCAGTTTCAATGATGGGTTGTTTGGCAGCAGCTTTTTTGCTTGTTCCTCCTAATTTTTCAGGTGTATAGATTCTTCCAGTTCTGGTCATCCCCTGTGCACCACAAGACTCTTCCATTTTTTCTTTCCTTTTCTCCTAGTGTCGGCAACATAATCCCAAGGTATTGGCATTGGAATTGAAGAGTGGTGTGGATGCTACTGTCACATGTTTTGTTCGGGTTGACCCATTGGGAGGGCCTTTACATGGAGGCAGCGGGAATAGGGGTGACATATCCGGCAGCCTTCAGTCTTTCATATAGTTTGTCGATGGGCTCCGTAATAGGGGTGTATTGTCAAGGCGGCCTGTGATCGAAATTGGGTTTGGGTTTTTGATAGTTTTGACAGGGTAGAGGTGAATGGTAATAGGCTGGCTGGGTGTTATAAGTGTGATAGGCGGTAGCGGATTGAGGATATCTGAGAGGTGAAGGTTGGTATGTGGGTGGAGGTGTTTGGTATGTGAATGGGGATTATGGACCTTGGGCTACCATCACTACCCCTACTTCCTTCTTCTTTGATATACCCCCTGACTGTAACGCTTTTTTCGTAGCCTGAACGCCTCAAAATTAGTTACTATCCCGCTCTTGATCCCTTCTTCAATCCTTTCCCCGAGTTTACTGATGTCGGAGAATTTGTGATTTTCGATGACCATTAATCTTTCATAGTATTGTGGATCCGGGCCCTGACGAATAATTTGTTCATCTGCTCTTCTTCCAATGCCGGCCTAACCTTTGCAGCTTTTGACCTCTATCGAGTAGCATACTCGCGGAATGTTTCCGTTGGTTTCTTTTTGAGGTTCTGTATGTAGAAGACGTCCAGTGCATTATCTGTATATAACCTGAATCGGTCCATGAAGTCTGATGCCATGCTTATCCATTTAACCAACTTCTTTGAATTTTGACTGATATACCAAGATAGGGCGTCTCCAATGAGACTCCTCGTGAATAGCTTCATGCGAATTCTGTCATCTTTCCCAACTCCCACGAGCTTGTCACAGTACGTCTTCAAATGTACCTTTGGGTCACCAGTTCCATCGAACATCTCTAACTTGGGAGGTTTGTACCCTTTTTGCAGTTCTACGTCTGGCTGAATGCATTGATCTTCATAATTCAGACCCTCAATTCCATTGCCTCCTTCAACACCCTGGACTCGACCTATGAGATTCTTGAGCTCCTGCGCCATGTTCTTGATGAGCAGGTCCTTCTCGACGGATTCTGGTGTTGTCGCGCCCTCTATTTTTCCTCCTCACGGAGAAAGTCCGAATTTCGACATTCTATGGGGGAATCTACTCATCTCCTTTTGAGATTTGGGTATTTGAAAAGTTGCCACCTAACGGATTATGGTGCGTTTGGGCACCTAGAGCGATTAACTCCTAGACTAGTTTGCATTACCAGAGATTTAGGGTAAGGGCTCGAAATTACCTTGAGGGGAAGGTGTTAGGCACCCATCTCAGTCCACAACGGTGGGTCTCGGCCGAACTTATACTTATGAATTAGTCCTTTAACAAATAAGTAGTTGAAACACATAAATGCAAATAAAGCATGTTGGACATTGTACGACTCAAATAATAAGACAAAGGCTTTGAACAAGTTGTGTACATATAAAAAAAAGTAAAGTTTTAGACCAAGGAAATTTGGGAAGGAGGGGTCCTAGGTTGGTTAACCTACAGGATCACCCCATCCAATGCCCGGTAAATACTCCTCAATGATGGGCTACACGTGACATTAACGTGTAGTCATCATATCCATATCTACCCTTCCCACCCCTTAGTGGTTATTAAGCGAATGTTATTTAGTGATCTCTATGCGTGCTGTTACCCGTCCCATCTTAATGGTCCTGGAGGAAATTAGGACCTCTACCTATAGGCAGTTCTAGACATACCCCTAAGGTTTAAAGGAGAAAATACTAAGGCGACAAGCAATAACACATAGGACTTTAGCAAATAAAAGCAGGAAGGAACAAATAAGAGGCTCAGGTTTACCTCCGCAGATAATGCATGTAAACAGCACGACTCAAACACAAACAAGGGTAGTATTATCAAACAGGATCCTAAGACATGATGTCTAGGTGAGTATCAGAACACAAGAGACATGTAGATTTTCTTTTGTAAAAACTTAGAAGCAGGGGCCTAATCAGTTTGCCTACTAATTTTAAGCATGTTAACCATTAAGCAGTAAAGACAAAGAGGCAGTTTCCAGTTTTATAAGTTACCTAAGGCTTGCCTAGGCGTGAGGTAATGCACAATTGTTACCAGAACTATTAAGACAGGGCGGGAGATATTTTACCTAAAAGCATGTTGTTCTATGTTTTACAAGATACAGAATTATTGCTAGTTTTACTTAAACAAGATAATTAGACGTGAGACTGTTTTATATCCTTTTCATGCATCAGTATTTTAACTAGGTGTGACTGAGCGAGTATGAACGAGATCCTAAACATGGTATCTAATATGCGCATATAAGGTTCAGAATGGTTTATATGCAGAATTCCTAAAGTATGATTTCTAAATGCACAGCAGGTTACAACATGACTTCAAAATATGCATAAGTAACAGTTTATTTTAATGTTATCGTTTATCCTAGAAACGGGATTTCTAAGTGATAATAAGGATGTCAAAATGAGATGATGAAAATAGTATACATGAAACTTAGGAGCATGGTATCTAATGCATGATATGCTTTGCATATATTGGACCTAAACATGAATTCTAATGCACATACATAAAAATATAAACCTAAAGCATGTTTTCTACCCTTTGATAACATGTATAGCTACCCTCCCCTTTTTCACTCTCCATCCCCAATATTTGTTTACAATGAATATTACAAACCAACATTGAATGAATTACATTAATAGATAAAGAAAAATAAGAATTTACACTATAGGGAGCATGCAAGTAGGCCCAGATTTCCAAAACCTCAACTGCTCAGATTGTTTCATAGCCTTTCTTAATATCCGGGTGTGTCAGAGTTCCCTAAGGACCTCAAGGGATCCCGGCAGTGCTCACACCCAGATTTCACAACCATATTTGAGTAAGTGCAGTGTAGAAAGGCCAACTCTAATGCATCAGAGTTCAGAGGGATCTCGTAGGGATCCCAAAGCAGTCACACATTAGAGGGGCAGAACTTAGGGATCTAAGAATAGAGTGAGAGTGCTTGACATAGTTTTGAAAAAAAGTATAAGTAGGAAAACAATTTAAAAAGAGACTTGAAAATAGTTTTGTAAAACAACAGAGGAGTTATTAATAAGACAGTTTTGAAAAGAGTAGGGCAATCAACAAACAACAGACCAACCTCAGAACCAAAACAGGTTCAGCATCACACATAGAACAAAGAACCAAGACGGGTTTAGATCCACAAGCCTTCACACAGGGGTGAATGGGAATTGGGGACAGTTAAAGCACATAATGGTAAACACATAGTAGGCAGAAGTCTTTGGAATTGGTAAAGATATGTTCAGAAACACTGATTGACATAGTCATAGAATCAGCAATGCATAAAGGGTTTCGTATAGGATCAACATAATTTAAAATCAATCCAAGAATCACACAAGTTTAGGAGTGCAGACTACTTTACAAAGAGATTCATACTAGAAATCAGATAGAGCAAGATCACATGGAGACAAACTAAATAGAGGGGGGTAACATGTTCATACTGATCCTAACGAAGGGGAGTACATAACATGCTAATAATGTAAACACATCAACTACGGGTTTCACAACAAAACCATAAGTAAGAGCAGACTAGAAACAGGATTAATTGATGTAATAAAAGGACCATATTGTTTTTGGAACTTGAATTGAAATCAGAACATACCAGTAAAGAAGGTAGTAAACACAAAGTGAGGAGCAAGAGAGTAATGTAATCAGCCTTGGCTTGCAGCCGGTCGACTTAGAACAATAGCAAGTAACCAGAAAAAAGAGAGCAGAAGAGTGTTTTTTTTGTGAGAGAGTGTTTTTGAACCAATGTGTTCGTGTCCTTGTGCTAAAAAGAGCAAGGTACTTATAGTTTGAAAAATGGTAGAAAAATAAGGCAAGAATCTTAGTTCAACAGTAATTATGCAACTACGCACTAATTAGAATCAAATCAATATAAGCACTTCCTTTAATTAAGGAGTTAAATTTAAACGGTAACAGGCAAATACTAAATAAGGAAGGAAATCACATAAGGCTGAATAAAACAAAGGCAGAATAGCCTAGTAGACACTTGTACTTGTCCCACTTGGTCATGTCGGTCCATGTACTCTATAGTTTGTCAATTGAACACTTATACTTGTTCAAATTCTATATATTAAACCCTTATGACCGTTGACTAAACCTATATTGCTGACTTGGCTTCAGTGCGTGACTCACGCGCCTTTTAGTGGCGTGAGACCTATTAAAAAGCCCTAACAATAATATTTCCTCTTATTTATTGGTCTTCTTCTCGATTCTCCATTATTGAACCTGCCTGGAGCTCTCTTTCGACATTAGCAAAATCACCTCTTTTTTCCCTTAATTTTTTCCATCTTTTTGGTCCTTGTTTGGAATCTCCCCTGATAAAATTACACCTTTAAGGGACTCCATAAGAAATAAATAAAAAACCCTAATTTTTTATCTGAAAAAGCATTCAAAATTCCTCTATCTTCCCCAAAATTACCATAATATAATGATATAACTTGGAGACCACAACCTAGAATGGAATCCAACATACTTCACAGAAAAATTGAAAAATAAGGAGACTAATTTGGATTCCTACCATTACCAAGTCCTAACCTAATGAACATTGATAATATTAGGATTTGCACACACTATAATATTCTACGAGAACACAACCAAAGACGGAAAAAAAAAAGAAATACAAGCTTGTCATTTACTGACTCTGCCAAAACTTGGTCCAACTTCAGTCTGCCAGTCATTAGCTCCTGGTAGCGTAGTGGTTTCGGGGCAAAGGTACTAATGGGCCATGGCTGCTACCAATCATGTATCTCACCCTCTTCATCTTATAAACAATTACATTCAAAATCCTACAAAGCTTAGTAAAAACGCATGAAGATGGAGGAGAGATGGAGCGTAGAAGGTAGGAGGAGAAATAGACAATGAAAGATAAACAATCTGTGTATGAGGGAAATAGGGTTTGGGGGGGGGGGGTTTATTTAATTTTTAACATATTATTTCTTATGTGGCACTAAATAATGACGTGGAGTCCAACGTGGAGACGATTGTGTTGCACGCACCATTGACCTCTTCAGAAAAGGGTTTAATATATAGAATTTGAACAAGTATAAGTGTTCAATTGACAAACTATTGAGTACAGGGACCGGCTTGACCAATCGCGATAAGTACAAATGTCTACTAGGCTATTCTGCCTATAACAAATAAGAAATTATTTTCAGCATAGTACAAGTACACAACATGTAATAGAGATTAGGTTCAGCAGATTCTAATCAAGGAAAATACTTAAGAATCAGTTGACAGCATGCTCGACCATAGATTAAGGTAAGAAAATATCTTAAAGGTTAAAATCAGTAGAGAATATCACAAGAAATCAGTGAAGGATCAGTCACAGAGATTTAAAGATTCAAAAATAGCAAATAGTACTGATTTAGGAGAAATTGACACAAATTTATGAGAACAAGCGGAATAAACATATAATAGGCAAGAATCAGAAACCCTAATAAGCCAAATAGGGTAAAATTACACAAAATTAAGGATTCACATAAAGTATAGCATGAATTAATAGAATAAACATGACATAGGCGGAAGAAGTAAAAGTCAGAGACACTGATGAACAAAATAGGGTAAAACCACAGAGAATCATAAGGCTCATGAGAAACAAACACATATACAGATTAAGCGAACATATTATCACAAAACAGACTCAGAATCCAGGATTAAAACCAAGAAACTGAGGGTTTTCAGCATAATAACTCAGATAAAACGAGAAAACTCAAATAAATGTTTAAACATAGTGAAAATCATAGATTAATACAAAAATCATAAGGAAAAGCCATTTTGAAAGGGGTTAAGAAACCCTGGTTTGAAGATGAAGAGTCGTTTTAGAAAAATCGGAAAATCATTAAGGAAAACAGCGAAATAACTCGAATATACCCAGATCTATTACATATTTAAGAAATCAAGAGCTAATAGTTAGGGTTTTAGAGAGATAACCCAAAGAGAAAGAGAATCGTCCTAGAAACCACAGGTTCTTCCCGGAGATGGCGGGATCATACTCGGACAGGCCAAGATTGGCCTGAGAATGACATGAAAAACTATGGGGGTGAGTTGAACCGCCTCTGGTTCCTTTGAGGACCTCAAGGCAGCAGTAACCCGGCGTGCGAAGGAGCCGTGAGGGCTGGGATTGTGGTGAGACCACCATTGTTACCGGCAAGTCGACGGCCGGTGAGAGCTTTAGGTTTTAGGAGACAATTGTGAAAGAGAGAAATGAGGGGGAGGGGGGGGGGTAGTCTTTAGGGTTAATTAAGGAAAGGGGAGATCTGGACCGTTGATTAAAATTGATCAACGGTCCAGATTAGACAAGGGATTGGGTCGGGTAGGATAACGTATTGGGCCTGGGGTATTTGGGCCATTTTAACTGGGTTGGGGTCTGATTTAATTTGGCTATAATTGAAATGAAAGTGGCTATTTGTTAAATACCCAATGTAAATTAATTAAAAAAAATTACAAAAATAGCTGTTAACTATAAAAATGAAATTCATGTGTAGAAAATAATTTAAAAATGTTTATTTAGTATTTAAAATATACACATGATTGATTTCTGGATGAAAATAGTAGAAAATCATATGATTGGGCTATAATTGCGAAGTTATTGCAATTATAGCCAAAAGGTGCCAATTTGGCTAGTTATGATATAATTTGGTCTTAATAGGACCAAAAATAATACATTACATCAAGAAATGCTATTGAAATCATTTGTGAGGTAATTTTGTAATTATTTCTTGGAAACAAAATGCTGGATAAATTAATAAAAATATAGGAAAATTATGAAAAACTATCAATTGCTAATCAATGCATGATTTTGAAGGCATATATGCAGTTTGAAATATTTTTTGGGAAAAATTGGGTATCACTAGGTTGTATGAGATTGGTTGAGCGGAGTGGGTAAGGTTTCTATGTATATGGGATTGTTTTGGTGGGTGCCAGGGGTTTAAGTGTAGTAGTGATCATTAGTGGAATTTTGCGGATTAGGGGTAGGTTGTGGGGTATTCTGAGGTGTATGGTAAGTGGTTTGTCGGTATTGTGTCAGGAGATGCTGGTGCTGAGGAGGTGTAGGTACTGATGGACGATTAGGATCATGGGGAGGTATTGCGCATTCATAGGGTGCAGAAGGATTTTGTGGACGTTGGTTTGGTGGTGTTGAGGAGGTGCTGGGTTTTGAACATTTTGCTGGTTAATATCTAGGATGTTTAGGGTGAGGGGGAGGTTTGCCAAGTTGCGGACCTGCTCAAGTTCCCCTTGCAATTCTAGTATCTTCTGTTTCGATCGTAGGACCTAATCATTCTGTGTCGGAGTACTCCAACCGTCTGAAGTTTCAATATTCTCAGCATATGTAGCATTGTCTTTCCTGACACCACTCATATCATCCATCTTAGCCTTTCCTTTGCTTTTTTAATTTCTCGGAGGAGGAGGTGGTGGAGGTCCTCTGGATCTGGTGTGCTATGCTAACAATGCCAGTATGTGCGAATCAACCTTAGGGGATGGGAATAATCATAATAAAGAAAAAATGCAAAAAGGTAAACAAGTCAGTAAGGATTCTGAAAAGTATCTGCAGTATTTAAACACGTTTGCAGGAATATAAATTCACGTCCTAATTTGGGCAACCTCGTTGTGCCCGAGATAAGCCTAGCGACAAGTAGGGTTTGAGAGATTTAATGCCGCTAAATGCCTCATTTGATTAATGTAATATATAAGAAGAACCTAAAAATGACAATAAATAAATGAGTTACTAATGGCATTTGCCTTATTACATTCGAATTCCAAAACAATTCAAAAAATAGCTAAAGCTAATCTACTTGGTCACGGAGGGACCTTCTCCGTATTTGACCTTCTTGGCTCCGTCGATCAGATTACCCAGGTCGTGCATGTCCAACAGCAAGTACGCCCTCTCTAGGTGTCCTCCCTCATTGCCCTCTGCATTCTGACAGTATACAACCCTTTTCCTCATCTTTCCTTCCAGTTCCATTAGACCCTGCTCCAAATATTCCACCCTTTCTGTCGACCTTGTAGCCATTTCTTTCCACTCGTTAATTGATTCCATGTCGAACTTGTGTTGTTCCAAATGCCTGGCTTCAGATTCAAGGACTCTTCTGCGTAGCCTCTCATACTTCACTTGTGCTTCCGCAGCTTCGTCTATGACCTTGTTTCCTTGACCAACCCCTGGCACGACTATTCGTGCTATGTTATCTTCTAATCATGATGGGTAGAAGTACACAAGACCTGCATGATATCGATCTGGCTCGATATCCTTTTCCACGATAATATTCAAGTGCCACATATGCTGGGCCTCATATTTGTATGGAATGGCATCATCCTGAAAATCGGCTCTACAATGACTCATTTTGGAGACTCGTGGTATGACTTGTTTTCTACCATCTTGTCTCATGACCCTGATAGAAACATAGGGATGTATTCCCCTTAACGCAGCCAACACCAAATGCGGAACATCCCTGGATCTGATGAGGAATTCATTAGTAGGGAACAAATCGAACATCCAGTGAACCTTGTCCTTGGTCAAATTGCTGAAAAAATATGCCCATTCTGTAGCATTCTCCGGCTGTGCAAACCTGTCTGGGATAAAGATCATTCTTTTCGGATGGTGGAAATCTATGCGATCATTCCATGGTCTCCGGCGAAGCTCTTGGCGGTATTGGCCCCTCTTATGTTGTTCTAACAACCAAATATACAACAACAAGTTACAACCGTCAAAATGTTTGAAGCCTTTCTTGCAACGATCCTGAGCCCGGTATATTTCTGCGACAATCATCGGAACAATAGTGTATGTTTTTCCCTCAATTCTCTCCATTAATGCTTTTGTTACCATGGCTAACCTAGTGTGAATTATGTCCCCGTGGAATGGAAACACTATCATACCAAGAAAGCAGACGATTAATACAAAAACCCTACGATGAATCCAACCCTGGGAGGTGATGGAGAATTCATCATGAAAGATAAGGTAAGATTTGATGTGTCCATTTCGTTCAAAGAGGAAGTCGAAGGGTATGTAGGACTTCTTCAGGCACTCCAAGTCATCATTCTTTCTCAGACCCATCATCTTCAGAAACCCCCTGGTCGTGCAATTTTTTGGTACTAGTAAATCGTAACTATCCCACGGTAATCCAATGAATCCTCCTATTTCCGCCAAAAGAGGAGTCATTTCTATAATGCCGAAACAAAATACAGCCCTTTCTCTGACCCTTTTCACGTGATTTTTGTCGCTTAGAGAAAGG
Source organism: Nicotiana attenuata (assembly GCF_001879085.1). Taxonomy (NCBI): domain Eukaryota; kingdom Viridiplantae; phylum Streptophyta; class Magnoliopsida; order Solanales; family Solanaceae; genus Nicotiana; species Nicotiana attenuata. The sequence continues at coordinate 55,224 of NW_017671301.1, read as the reverse complement.
TTTTCCCACCAATACAACAATAGCGGTGGTATACTTCAGACCATACCGAATGTTTATCGTGAAAATGGTAATAACAATCAAATTTGATTATGGGACTCTAAAAATACGTGCTCTATTTTTATGCCGGTTGTTAAGCAGTTGATGTTATGTATGTGAGACTTAGAAACGAAATAAGAGTTAAAGATAAGGTGATGATCAAACCGATAGATTAACAATCGGGGCCTCGAGCTTGTCGATTCGGGGCCTCGAGGTTGATTCCGGGGCTCGACTGTGAGTTATCGAGGGTAACCGAGGTATGACTAACAGTTATGATAAAATCAAAGAAGGCTCTTAATGGCCAATGATAAGAAATAAATGATGAACAATAACGAAGATAATAAATGGGAACAATAATATCAAGAGAATATGTAAGAGAGCAGAGAGAATGTTATTTTATATTTCTTCTGAAGCAGCTGAAGCAACAGAACCCTTACAAAATGACAAGGACTCTTTTTATATAGGAGGGAAATCCCCACATATAACAAAATACATTAATTACATAGATATGGGGATGGGACGACTGAATGACGCCCTGATTTGGGTTCAGAGTAGCCCGCTGAACTGTGTCAGCCCTAGCCGCGTGCCTTGGGAACTCCCCATTTCCACCATTACCGTGATCATTACTACCCTGGGGTAGAGTGTTGCTAACCCTCAAGGAAAGATGCTCGGCTGCGGCCTCGAGCCTTCGAGTTGATCTTCCGAAGTGTCTTAATGACGAGAAATTGGACCGTCCGATTTCACCGTACACCGAACCTGGGGACTTCGTGCCTCTTTTTCTGCAAAATAAACAGAGTTAGACGAAGCGGTAAGAAACGATTTTGAGCCTCTATTTCGAGGGTATCATCGTCGTGACGTCAGCATATTAGAGCATTAAATGCCATGCCCCAAAAAACCGCACAAGGGTCGCTGTCAAATGCGACTATCGAGAAGCCTATGAACCGCTATTAGTTCGTCCCTTCTGCTACCCATTCGGTTCCTATAAATGCATCAATGGTTTGATAATTCTTACTTTCTCAACATCTTTAAATTCACAAAGCCAGACCCATCCCCTTTTGCATCCTCCCTTCTTGCTTTCTAAGAGAAATTTCATCATCACCATGGCTAGAACATCCAAGCCGGTTCCTCGGAAAGAAGAGGTTGCCTCTTCATCTCGAACATCTAAAGGGAAACCCAAAGTGATACCCACCTTGGGAGAATGTACTCCCACCGAGCTAGACATGTCGAAGGACTTTACCATTGACAAAACCTCATCTGCATCGGGCCGACGCGAACATGTATCCCGGTACATTAGTGTTGTGACCAGCGTAAGGAAGGTGAAGGAAGACTGCCGATGGAGAGAGGCAATGGAGGTTGAGATTCCCAGCCCTGACGAGAACATAATGGATTACAAGGTTGGTTTCCTTCACGTATGTACTAACCCGTTCACTCTGGGTCCGGTCGATCCTTCTAAATCCCCTTTCCCGGAGATAGATCCGGTTATCCTCGATTTCTGCGTAAAATACCAAGTGACGCTTGGTCAAATCTATCTTTCTTTCTGGAGGATAGTCTTGATTCTCCGCCATTTCTCCGATGGGGTCGGGGGCGAGACTTTTACCCTCAATCATTTGATTAGGCTGTACAGCCCTCGATTTTATCGAAGTTTGATTAGGCTTTACCACCGATCCAAAAAATCATTCTTCTTGAGTATTGATGAGGACAAGGATCGAGGGTGTATGAGTAGGTTCGTCCGAGTGAAGACCTCGGACATTATTCTGGCCGGTAGGATGCCTTTCCAGGAGAAGTGGAACACATAACGTAAGTATTTTATCCTCGAACATGTTTTGTGATTTTCATTCCTTCCTTCCAAATAATTGACCTCTCTTTGGGTTCTGCAACTGCCGCCTGGTATCCCGAAGCAGTCTCGGACCTGCCGAGATGGATCGGGCGGTTGGATACCTCGTTCCCATATCTTGTCCGGTCTTGGCCTAACCTGGCTAAGAAGCGGTGGGTGGCCAAGAATCATGTTGAAGTTCCCTTGCCACCTATATCTTAGCCTTGTGTTTCTCCCTATACCCTTTGCGCTAATAAGTTGTGTCCACTGTGCATGTGCAGGCATTGGCGAGAATATACTAATGAGACCGCCTCCAAGTGGCGAGGCAGAGACTTCGGAGCCCGCTAAGGGCAAGAAAAGGAAGGGCAAAGAGGCTGCGAATTCCCCAGTGACAAAGAAACCTAGTTCACGCAGGCCTCGAGCCGCCATTAGGATCTCGGCTTCAGCTTCCGAGGGAAGCCTCGGCACTGGGGACGAGGATGATGATGAGAACGAGTCCGTTTGGAGTAGAGACTGAGGCCGGGCGCGGGGGTCTCGCGGGTACCTCGACCAGAAGCCGCTGAATCGGGAACGGCCGACTCAAGTCAGTCCCGTGCGGCGAAGACCCTTGAGGAGGGTGTTAACGTGTTTTCGGATCCCGTGGCCGGATGTGGTGCGGTTTCTGCTGGGGGGACCATTTCTTCCGGTCCAGAAGGGTTTGGACCAGGAGCATTTCGGGGGCAGGAGCTGCCCATCGGGAACATCGATGACTTGGGTGATTTCAGTTCGGGCTTTCGGTTCTCGTTAGGGGGGCTAAAGGACGCTCAGGATATGAACACCGCCAAAGCGGGGAGTCCTCTCAAGGGGGGAGGCGCATTTGGAAACATTCTTGACGATGTTAGTTTGAGCATCGATCTCGACGCTCCCGACACTGTCAAGGCGGCAGAGAGGTTCCTACAACAGGTGATAGCTATTTTACGTGTATTTTTTTTAGTCTCGAGCATTACTTCTTCGTTCTCCTAATTCTTCTGTTATGCTGCAGTGTAAGGAGATGTATGATCATGCCCTTTCAAAGCTCCGTAAGGAGCTTTCGTGCAGTGAAAAGGAGCGTGAGAGGCTTACCTCGGGGCTGCAAGAGTCGGAGGCTTACTCTGCCCGAAAGGAGAAAGAGTTAGGCGAGCTCCGGGCTGCCTTGGAGGGAGCGCTCTGGGAAAAAGGCTGATCTTGCTGAGCAGGTATTTTGCCATACGTAAATCCACCCTTAACTCTTATAGTTGATACTGACTGGCTTATCTTTCTCTTCGCAGATCGGGCAAAAGGATTCGCAGATCGGGCAACTGAATGTGGAGATCCTCGGGCTGAGAGGGCAAAACGAGATAGCGACATCAGAGTTGGCATCGACTTATGCTCTCCTCCAAAATTCTCGAAAGGAGATTGCTGCGCTAGTGTCGGCCAAGTTCGAGACCGAAGGTAAAGTTGCTACTTATCTAAAGGACGCAGCCACGGCGAACCAAATAGCCCGTAACATATCGATAGAGGCCAGCTGAAACTGGCTCGGGCTATCGATTATGCTAGAGCGAAGGCGAGGAGGGAAGCCTTGGAGGGGGTCGGAGCCAGACTTATCGATCTTTCAGCCGAGATTGAGGAGGCCTGAGAATTGGAGAGAAAGTTGGCGCTCTTGATCGCTCCAGATGACGATCGTGGAGATGGTTCAGAGGATAGCGGCAATGAAGAGTAGACCTCGTGTCATTTTGCTCTTTTTCTTTTTTCTTTCCGTGTACGTACTCCCGGGGGAATGAGTCTTGTAAAGACGCCCTTTGTAAATATATTTTTTGTAATGCAAAAGGATTTTTCTGCTCCAAGTCTTTCCATTCTTTATGTCTTGCCGCTCTTGCGAAGTTAACCTTTGAATTTCAACATTAGCTCTTTGGAGCCTATACATGGAGCGATCGGGACCCCGGGGCAGTCCTACAAGTACATTTCCCAAGAAAAAAGTGACCTCAACATGGCCAGAATTAATTGGTCCTCTGGGTAGGCGAGCAACCGCTTCTTTGCCCCTATATATTCATTCACTAGTTTCTCAAGTGGAGATTCTGCTACTCTGAGTAACCATTTATTTCATAAATTTTGGTGCTTTGTGCTAGCTCTCCCGTCGCTTCAACTCAAAATCTTTGCCCAAATCAATACCCTCTTCTATTTATTTTATTGTAGCCATGACTGCTACATCGACGTCCACTCATCAAAGAGAGGGGAGTTCTTTCTCTGTTCCATGTTCGGTCGGTAGTACACCGCCGGCGCCCGGTGAGCGGGCCTCGAGGTGCTTTGTGTCGAGGAGAGACTTTGCATTGGAGAGGCCTCCCAACGTTCAAGGACATCGGGAGCACGTGTCGAGGTTCATCTCATCAGTAGGGGAGGAACATCTCGAAATGATCAGAAAAGACTGCGGATGAGGAGAAGGTGTGGTACTACAAGTACCTTCCTCTGAGGAGAGCATGATGACCTATGTTGAGGGGTTCTTGAGCGTGTATACGCATACTTTTATGTCGGGGCCCCCCGACCGGGTCGTGCTTGAGTTCTGTCGGAGATATCGGGTTACCTTGGCCCAGGCTCACCCATCCCTTTGGAAGATAGTGCAAACGTTAAAATACATCGCAGATAAGGCCGGGCTCGAATTTACCCTCAGTCATCTCGTGAGGTTATATCGGCCGCTGCGTTATCGGGGTTTGATTACTCTGCAGCGTCGATCCACCCGGTTTCCTGCCGCTAATGACGAAGAGGGCGAGGACAGGGGATGGATGATCCGGTTCGTTCGAGCTCGGATGATCGATATCATTCCCGGAGATTTTTTGCCGTTTCCTGAGAAATGGAATTTCACACGTAGGTGTCACACCTGTATTTGTATCACTTTGATTGAAGGCGGGCTCCATAACGACATTTTCCTGATTTATTTTTTGTAGCGACTCCTTGGTTTCCGAACGAGGTCCTTGATTTGGCTGAATTGTCTCGTAAGCTAGCAGCTTGTTCGACCTTTCATAAGCGCAGGTGGCGGGACCTGTCCAAAGGGAGATGGGAGGCCAGGCATCATGGTAGGCGCATGGTGGCCTATTTCCCCAAAACGGTACTTTTCTTTTTAGCGTACTAACTTAGCCGCCACATGTATTGGAGATTTTTCCGAGATGAGGCCGTGCCCTCTAGGGAGGAGGAGAGACTGCCGACCTTTGGGTCGAGGGTCGATGATAAACGAAAAGGGTCTCTGGGGTGTAAGGAGGCTTGCTGCGGGACGAGTCCTTCTCAACGGTTCAAAAGAGGTCATTCGACCGATCACCCGGCTTCAGAGGCCTCCGTTCTGGAAAGAACATTCCCCGTTTCTGTTGAGGGTACCTCGAAGGGCGAGGAGCACGTGGTGCCTCCTTCTTTTCATACCAAGGGCGCTTCGGGGGACACTGAGCCATCAGACATTGGCTCGGCCTTTAGCGAGGCTCAGCGACTCGGCTTTATGTTAAGCTTTGGTAGCCGATATAGGATTATTCGGGTTTCATATTCTACCTTTCTTATTGAATTTTCTTTCGCAGGCCTTTGACAGGCTTAAGTCCGAGCTGTTTCGCGATGAGGCTAGGTTGCGGAAAGCTTCGGATAGGGAGAAGTCCCTTAAGCTTCTTTGAGCGAGAAAGGAAAGTGAGCTAGTATCCCTGCGGTGTAAGGCGGATCGAAGCCCGAGCTGTGAGGGCCACCTCAAGAGACAGGTATCATGTATTTCATGTCAACATATGTCCCTTCTTATATCTTCGGAGATTAGTGTTTTGATATCCCAGCTGGAGAGCAAGACGGAGGAGCTGGAACAACTTTGGGGCGAAGTTGGCCGGGCCAAACGTGAGTTTAGCGAGCTGCAGGCTCTTGTAGATTCCCAAGTTACGGCCTAGGAGAGTGCTTTGGCTAAGGTTTCCACCCTTGAGGTCCAAATCCGGACCGCTCGTGTGAGTGATTCTGCACGACCGAACATGATTGTATGGCTCGAGTCCGATCTTTTGAAGGCAAATACTGAGGTGGTGAATGCTCGGGCCGACGCTGTAGTGAATAGTGCTAAGGTAGACCTAATAGCAGTGGCCTATTGGAAGAGCGCTGCCACTGCTAGAGCTAAGCTGAGGAGAACTCTTGGTCGTGCGAGCAGTAGTAAAGAGTATGCGAAGTGCAAATCTCGGAGGGAAACTCTCGAGGAAATTTATGCCAGGGGATTCGATCTTTCGAAAGTGATCGAGCAAGCCAAGGCGGAGGAATACGACGCCGAGTTCCTTATGTCCAATGCCGAAGATGGCGAGGATGGGGCTGTCGGGTCATAACCCCCAAAGGGGGGGGTGGTGGTGTTACTTCTTTCTCTGTCTCTATGTATGTAACATTCATATTATGTTGTAAATGGAGCTTGTATTTTATCAGATGTATGTATAAGGGGGAAACCTCGCGATTCTGTATCTTCTGGGTTTTTGTTTGCCGAGATTTTAGCCAGATCAATTGGCCTTTGAGTTGGTAAGAATCCTTAGATTCGTGATATGGCCCTGGGGCTCATTAGGCTGGCCTGTAGGCTCTTACGCGTTTGGTCGATGCAACCTTTTTAGTTAACTATTATGGGTTCGGTCTCCGAGTAGGGTTTCGAATCGATCTCATTCGACCCTCAAGTTTTACATTTGTGCGGGTTGGCGACAATGGCTCTTACGCCTTGGGTCGAAGCGACCTCTTAGTGTAAGCTGGCGTTTGAGCTCATATGCTTTTTGCCTTGGGGTATTTTCAGTTAACTATTTTGGGTTCAGTCTCCGAATCGGGTATCTATTCGATCTCATTCGACCCTCGAGTTTTGCATTTGTGCGCGTAGGAGACAATGTCTCTTACGCCTTGGGCCGAAGCGACCTTTCATGTGGGCTGGCGACAATGGCTCTTACACCTTGGGTCGAAGCGACCTTTTTATTGGCTTTATTTTTCCCTCGTTTAGGTCTTTTTGAAATAAGTTTGGCCTGACTCTTTGACGGTTCGGGAAGAACCTCGATTACGAGTCATTTTGTGGCGATGATCGAGCACCTCGGGAGGTTTGGCTCGGGTGCTGAGTATCTCAAAGCTTGTGATTCGGAGCTGACATAGTCGATGCTCTTTTTCCTATGTCGAGGGTAGCCTGTTTAACCGATTCTTCTCGAAGTAGATTCGAAGTAATTGAAGTCCTGTGATTTTGTAGTGACGGTCAGGGGTCCCCGAGTCGCGTTAGTTTTGCTGGTATAGCCTTATGACCATAGTCATTTGTGCTTGGTCGGAGCCATTTTTGATCTCGAGTGAAGTAGTTTAGGCGTCTATATCGAGCGTATTCCTTTTAGGGGACTTACAAGTTCCATATATAGCCTTAACCTTGAGATCGGGTTTATGCCTTTAGTAAGGTCTTATAAAATTTTCATGCCTTCGAGGTCTTACAGTTTTTAGATACTTGGTACAAGTATGGTTCACGCCTTGCTTAAGGTCTTACAGATATTACAACTTGGTACAACTGTGGTTCATGCCTTGCTTGAGGTCTTACAGTTACTGTTGCTGCCTTTTGTAGGTCTTACGATACCGAGTCTGCCTGCTCGGGGTCTTATGGCCTCGGGTTTTTTAATGAATAGTGATTGGCGACAGTCCCCGGGTCATCGAGGGTATCCTGGCTCAGGAGCCGTTATTTGTAAGCTTGGTATTGCCTCATTGAGCGCTTACAATTTTGGTGACTCCGACCCTGAGGTCATGCAATTTTTGAGATTTTGACGCCAGGCCCCGAGTGTTCGGGGCATTTTCGACCTTGGAGATGTTTCGCGATCTTCAAGTTGCCTCGTTGAGGGCTTATGAGGTTGGAGTCCCGACTCGGAGGTCATTTAGGTGTTGAATTGTTGACGCCAGTCCCCGAATGTTCGGGACGTTTTTTATGGAGGAATTATTTTTACGAAACTGCTGAGTTTCTTTTGGAGTGTGAGATGCTTTGACAAAAGGTGTTCTTTGATTATTTGTTACAAGTACACATGCTTCCGCCGTTGGGGGCCCGGCTATACGGACACAGTTCGTTCGACCATTTGGCCCCATACATCATTTCCCTGTTGGGACCCCGGGGGGATGCCCCGAGTGTTCGGGGTTGATTGCAAAAGAAGCCTCGAATACTTGTTGAGTCTTCCTTAGGTATCATGTGGATGTTTCCTTGTTAAAAACCTTGCCGGTAAAACCCTATTCGGGATAAAACTCAGCCGAATGAGTGCAACGGATGCTTTAAAACCTTAAGATCTTCGAGCTGGGTTAGCGTTTTGACAGCTTCGTTCGGGCGCCTGCACAAAGGTTAGCATGAATTATGAAATGAAAAGGGAGATGGCTATACCTCAGTGGCGATGGTGCTCTTGGACTTTGGCGTTCGTTCGGAGGACGCGGTACGGTCCTTTATTCGGACACAGCAGAGAGTGTGGTTGCTATCCTGTCGTTGGTTTATATTTAAGTCCTTCTACTGGTAGAGACTTTGGTGTTTTGGTTAGTGGCAGCTGTCTCAAAGATCGTGTGGATGACATGTTGCGGCTCGTCCGCTTTGTTCTTTTTGGTTGTTTCTCTTTCTCGAAACTAATTTTTGGCTCGGTCGCTGAGGAATACCTGAAGGTGACAATTGTCGAGTAACCGGGCTACTTCCTCCCGGAGTTGCCGGCAATCCTCGGTCCTGTGTCCGTGCGCGTTGTGAAATTCGCACACCAAGTTATGGTTCCTTTGTGAAGGATCCGATTGTATAGGCCTGGGCCATCTTTCGTCTCTGATTTTGCCGATGGCGAACATGATGTCTGACACATCCACGTTGAAATTGTATTCTGATAGGCGAGGTGCCTACGCTGGCCTCGTGTTCCTATCGTATTCGGCTCTATTGATGAGTCCCCGAGGATTCTATCCTCGGTCTATCCTTCGATCGTTCCAAGGTGGGTTATGACTTGGGGTGTTTATCCGGTCTTCGATGTATGGCTGATATCTTTCTTTGTTTGGCTTCGGCTCCTTTGTCAGGAGTCTTCTTGGGTATACCGAGCCCGAGGGGGCCCCCAGCTGGTCGTCCTCGACCCTGATTTTCTACTGGTATCGATTATGCACATCGAACCAAGTCACGGCCGGGTACTCGACCGGGTTCTGCTTTAGCATTTTTGAAGCCACCGAGCTTCGTTCATTCAGACCTTGAGTGAAGGCCTGCACTGCCCAGTCGTCAGAGACCGATGGTAGTTCCATTCGTTCCATTTGGAAGCGAGATACGAACTCTCGCAGCATCTCATTATCCCTCTGTTTAATCTTGACGATGTCGGATTTCCTTGTTGCAACTTCGATGGCACCAGCATGTGCCTTAATGAAAGAATCCGCTAACATGGCAAATGAATCTATCGAGTTTGGGGCCAGGTTCTGATACCACATCATTACCCCTTTAGAGAGCGTTTCCCCGAACTTTTTCAGCAGGACGGACTCGATCTGGTCATCACTTAGGTCGTTTCCCTTTACCGCACAAGTGTAAGCGGTGACATGCTTGTTGGGGTCTAACGTTTCGTTATATTTTGAGAGGTCGGGCATTCTGAACTTCTTTGGAATGGGTTTCGGGGCCGCTTCCTGTGGGAACAGCTTCTGTACGAAGTTCTTCGAGTCTACACCTTTCAAGATCGGGGGCGCTCCTGGAATTTGGTCGACCCTGGAGTTGTAAGTCTCGACCTTCTTATCGTTGGCCTCTATCATTTTCTCGCCCGATTCGATCCTTCTGGTGAGGTCCTTGAGCATCATTACGATGACGGGATCGGACATCGACCCATTATTGCTCGATCTCTCCAGTGCATTTCGGCCGAGGGAGCTGTCCCCGGTGCTACCATGCTAGGAGTTTTCTGGTGGCTTTGTAGCTGAGCAATAGTCAGCTTTTGTGCTTGCAACATTTCTAAAATAACATGAAGGCTAACCTCCCGTTCTTCCCGGGCTGGGGTTTTCTGGGCTTCTTGTTGGTCGCCTTGGTGTATGCTCCTGTTAGTGAGGGAGCTTATTTCAACGTGTTCAGCGTCGCACGAGACTTCGACCACCGGAATTAGTCATGGTGTGTTCTCAAGGTCTCGTAGCGGCTCACCAACACCTGGAACGACCACACCATTCTCTCTCTGGTTCTCAAGGTTATTGTTTACTGAATCAGACATTGCGACCTGAAATCAAAGATCTTTGGACAAGAAAAAGCGTGAAAGATAACTTGCGTTGTGTAATGGAACCAGCAAGAAAATAATCACTATTATTTTTAGCCCCATGGTGGGTGCCAAACTGTTTACCGTAAAAATGGTAATAACAATTAAATTTGATTACGGGACTCTAAAAATACGTGATCTATTTTTATGACGGTTGTTAAGTTGTTGATGCTATGTATGTGTGACTTAGAAACGAAATAAGAGTTAAAGATAAGGTGATGATCAAACCGATAGATTAACAATCGGGGCCTCGAGCTTGTCGATTCGGGGCCTCGAGGTCGATTTCGGGGCTCGACTGTGAGCTATCGAGGGTAATCGAAGTATGACTAACAGTTATGATAAAATCAAAGAAGGCTCTTTATTGCCAATGATAAGAAATAAATGATGAATAATAATGAAGATAATAAATGGGAACAAAATATCAAGAGAATATGTAAGAGATTAGAGAGAATGTTATTTTATATTTCTTGTGAAGCAGCTGAAGCAACAGATCCTTACAAAATGACAATGACTCCCTTTATATAGGAGGGAAATCCCCACATAGTACAAAATACATTAATTACATAGATATAGGGAAGGAACGGCTGAATGACGCCCTGATTTGGGTTCAGAGTAGCCCGCTAGACTGTGTCAGCCGTAGCCGCGTGGCTTGGGAACTCCCCATTTCCACCATTACCGTGATCATTACTACCCTGGGGTCGAGTGTTGACGACCCTCGAGGAAAGATACTCGGCCACGGCCTCTAGCCTTCGAGGTGATCTTTCGAAGTGTCTTAACGACGAGAAATTGGACCTTCCGATTTCACCGTACACCGAATTTGGGGACTTCGTGCCTCATTTTCTGCAAAATAAACAAAGTTAGACCCTTGCCCCCTTCCAGATTCGACTACTTACACATTAACGATTAGCATGTTGGCATTTATCTATATAAATAATGCACATATCGTGGTTGCGCCCGTTGGGATTCTGGAAATCCCGGTGGACATTGGACAAGGTTTTTCTTAAAGGGTTATTATGCGGACATAATATTAACCTAGGCTAGGTTTGATCATGATGCATGTACAGTCATTATCAGAGTAAGGTTTCTATAAAAGTCTAGACTGGTACCCTCAAGCAGACAATTTGAGAGGGAAAGGCACGAAACTGTCGACTACACCGCTGATCGACTAGTTTTACCGCCAATAAGCCTTTCCAATTTTAAAGGGTGATTTTAGGAAGAGTGCGGACACTCATCAAGTGCCGTTATGGTATTAGTACGCAAGAGGGGAATATGATGTTGAGCATGTATTATGTAAAAAAAAAATAACACAATGTCATGTATTTTCACATGTTTGAAAATAAATTTAGTATTGAGTAAACGTAAAGACATAAAGGAAAGAAAAACAGGGATGAAGTTAGTTTGTCAAATGAAGGAATTTTAATAAAGAAAATAATGGGCGTAACGATTGGGGAGAGACATAATATAGCAAAATTGAAAGTCGGGAACATGATTTGGAAATATGGGGAAGCACACGTTGTAATTGAAGAATTGCATGTGAGTTCATAAAAGGGGAATTAGGGAAAAGGATGTGCATGTAGCAAACAAGAGCAAAATAACAAAAATACGCCTATCGGGAAAGACTAATTCATGCAGTTCAAGTTCATAATGGTAAGAGCCAAAGGATATCCCCAGTAGAGTCGCCATGCTGTCGCGCCCCCTTTTTCTCGCGAAATCGGGTTTCGACATTTGATGACTCCTTTGAGAGAGTGTAGGGAAAAAGGAGTTGGTTAGATTCGCAACCTAACGGATTAAGGTGCGTTAGGGCACCTAGAGAAGATCACTCATGTTATACCAGTTTGCATCACTAAAGATCGGGTAAGGGCTCGAAATTACCTTGAGGGGAATGTGTTAGACTTCCCTCGAGGTCCACAGCGGTGGGTCCCGGCCGAAGTCAATTATGAATTATTGTAATAAAGAACCGAGGGGGTTATTTAATAGGGATGGGGGGTCCTAAATTTTTTAGCCTAAAGGATCACCCCGTGCAACATAAATAATACTTTGTAACTCCCTCGAGTCGGGGTGTTACTCATATTATTCAGCAGGCACAGACTATCATCTCCTGCTACCCAATTACTATCTTTAAGTTGTTACCTAAAGAGCTCTAATTGATTCTAGTTCGATTCCTATGCGTGCACTACCCATCCCTTAACTATTGCCCTGGAGGTATTAGGACCTCTTTTGGGATAGTTCTAGATTAAGCCTAGGTTGCTAAGAATGTGAAATACTAGGAGACAAACAGAACATATTAGGACTTGCAAATACAAATCAAATAGGGGCTCATATTAACCTCCGCACATATATAGCAAACGCAAGCAATTTATTGACAATCTTTTTCCATCTTAAAATCCTATGGACAGGATATCTATATGATAAATAGGCGAGCAATGTTATACAAAATTAGTTTCATTAATGCGAGTGTCAAGGCTTATTATTTTGCCTGTTGATGTTATCTGGGCACTTCATGTAGTGATGGATAGCAGTATATCGCAATACAAATCCAGAATTGTTGTTAAGTCTTATAGGAATATAGTCTAAGTGATTGACAGTGGCGATTGTATTCAGAACCAATTAGTAAAATCCTATAGGCATGATATCGAATGTCGAAATGATTTCAACCCCTATGAGCATGATTTCTAGATGCACACTGATTTTTGCTTCATAGACATGTTTCACAGCCTTGCATTTCCCTTTAATCCTATAGGCATGCTTTATAATTACTGACCCGACTTAAATCCTATGGGCATGATCTGTAGGTTTGAAACTTATTTTACTCCGATAGGCATGATATCTATTACTGAATTGATTTAAATCCTATAGGCATGATATCTATTACTGAATTGATTTAAATCTTATACGCATGATATCTATCAAGCAGCACAAGGGCAGAAATTGCACACATTACGAGCAGATAATTGAATCAAACATTGGGGTCCTATAGGCATGATTGCTAACACATATCGATGCATCCTATAGGCAGGATTTCTAATGTACACACCATATAAAATTCGTACGAGTTTAAGTAAAATTGACATCACCAATGAAAGTCCTATAGGCATGGTTTCTAAACACATCGTAGAATTTAACAGTTTTGACAAATAAGCAGAATTAATAGCATAATCCCTATAGGCGGGATTTCTACCCAGTTTAACAAAAGGAAATAAGAAATCCCCCTGATTTCACTAGATACCCCAGAATCTGTTTATTACAAAGTTATTACAGACCAACTAATGAATGAGTTACGTAACAGTAATAAGATACAGTATAGGGAGCCTTCATTAGGACCAAATAAACCTGGAAACCAGGCCTTCAAACCAATCAACTTCGAGGCTCAATTCATAGGTACCGCATAGCCGAATATGAATATCTCATCCGTAACACATGGAGAACCAAGTTTCCAATGTGTCAATGTTCCCAAGGGCCTCAGGGCAATGATCACACCAGAACCACACACTCAGAAATATTTTAAAAGAGATTAGGAACCAGTTCCTAGTGCGTCAGAGTTCACATGAGTCTCACATGGACCCTTTGCAGTGCTCGCACTGGGTGGTTGAGGATAGAACCTAAGGCACTAAGAGTGGAAGTTTATAAAAGATAAACAACATATAATGAGAGACGGATTTAAACAGTTTTGATTTCAGAAGAAAAGAAATTTTAGGACATGAACTTTTACGCAAAATTGCACCCAGAAAACAAGTAAGGTTCATGCTTCAACGCACAGTTAAAATGAATTGAAGTCTGGTTAACAGTCTAGCTAAGCTTGGTATTCAATGCTAGACTTTAGGACAACCAAACAATCATAACACTAACATGAATATTAGACATGTTAGAAAGAAAATTATCAAACATATAAACGACAAAACAAAAAGCCTAGTGACAATACAAGTTCAAAGGCTTAAGACTGATTGACTACTTAACCTTCTAACATTGTCCTAAAGGTTCAAAAGTTCAGAATAGGTTCAGAACATATAGGAGGCAGATTGAGCATATTTGCTTAAGAGGATTCATATTATTCAAAACAAGTAATCTAAATTAACAGTGTTAACTATAGGATTAAAAGAAAAGTATGTAGACAAGCAGAATCATGCTTAGAGAGGGATTTTACACATGCTGGATTATAAACACAGATCAGGAACACATAAAAAAGGTATGACAAAGGATAGTCACTCACCTATTAAGCGAGCAAAACAAGAATAATACCATAATGTTTAGAGTCTAGAATGTTTGGCCTTAGGTTTTAGTCGACCATGACCAGTAGTAAGCGAGAGAACAAAGAGAGTATAGGACAATAAACTTTAAATTTTAGTGAGAGTCTATAGAGTTCGAGACTTGTTTAAAGGGGAAAAGGAGAAGGGTTTAAATAGTATTCAATTAGGCGAGCAAATACGGAAAGAAATCAAACACACATAAGTAAGGAAAGAAATTAATCACAGAATCAATTGAAGTGCTAGTTTTAGGACAAATAATACAGAGTTCAGTAAATTATCGGGGAATAATGGCGTGTAATTAGGCGAGTAATACTTAGAATAAGGAAAATATAATATGGAATCAATTAACAATCAGTTTCAAGGCATAATAAGGTAAAGGAATAAAGAAAACACGGTAGACTGAACAGAAATAAGGAAAATATTAGTCCCAAATGAGAAAGGAAAGAGTATCGAAAAATCAGTAAAAGTTTCGAACCCTAGTTTTAGGTAAACTTTCACAAAATCGGCAGAAAAATAAGGCAATGAATCACACTATGCATACAATGAATGTAGACAGAAGATTATTCAAAAAAAAAAAAGAATCGAACAATATTTGGTTCAATCAAAGATCTGAAACCCTTATTTTAGGTAAACCATAAAATCGATAAAAATAAAGGCAAAGAGTCATATATTTTAATAGAATGAACATAGACAGGAGGTCATTCAGAAGAAACATAAAATCTAACCAGATTTGGTTCAATTAAAGAAGATATGAAACCCAAACCTTAGGGTTAAGTTGAATCAGTGAGAGAAACGGAAAGATTCGTACTTTCAAAGATCACAAAGTGATGAACACATAAAGAATAAGCAACAGGTTAAAGATTTTGAACAAGATTTGGTTCGAATCTCTTAAGATCTGCTTGCCATATCAGGCAAGCTATTAGGTAATACCAAAATCGGGTATCCGGTAAGGAGGATGGGCTAATATGGTAGGGGAATCATAGATTGATTCCATTTTTTGGGGTTGGAATCAGAGAGATTTGAGTGACGGCGCTAGGGTTTGACAGAAG
Source organism: Nicotiana attenuata (assembly GCF_001879085.1). Classification (NCBI taxonomy): domain Eukaryota; kingdom Viridiplantae; phylum Streptophyta; class Magnoliopsida; order Solanales; family Solanaceae; genus Nicotiana; species Nicotiana attenuata. The sequence continues at coordinate 39,881 of NW_017671301.1, read as the reverse complement.
GAGGGATGAGAGACGAGAGCATATGAGGGCGGCGGGTTTTGAGGGTTAGGGTTTGGGATAGGTAAATTAAAAGGGGTGTTATGAATGTGGGCCGTTGATCTTAAGAGATCAACGACCGGGATTTAAGGAAGGGGGTTGGGTCGGGTAAAAATGGGTATTAGGTTATGGGGTTTATTTGGTTGGGGCTGGGCAAATTGGGCTAGTGTATTTAGGTAATTGGGCTTGGTAATTGGGTTGGTTTGGGAAGCTTAGGTCTGATAATTCAATAAAAATTGGGGCTAGACTTTAAATACCCAATTTAATAAACAAATAATTTATAAAAATAATAAATGAACAAAAATATAATTTATGCTTAAAAATGATTTAAAGTAATTACTTAACATTATAAAAATATAAAAAGTCATTTTTTGTATAAATAACGTAATCCTATATATGGGCTATTATTGCAAAAATATGCAATTTTAGCCTAAGGATGCAAAATACAATTGTAATAAGTATATATAAAATATTTGAAACTTAATATGGATGTAAAATGATGAAAAATTAATTAATAAATCATTATAAAATTATTTGTGATGCAATTAATAATTATTTATTCAAAAATAAAGGAATAAATTGATTAAAAGCCTTTAAAATTATAGAAAATTATGGAAAAATACTTCGTGATGCTCATGCACTATTTTGAAGGTATATATGTGTATTTGAGAGATATGAGGAAAAAATTGGGTATCAACAACTTGTATGTATCTCTTCTCAGCAAACTCTTTTGACTTCGGCCTCAAGTTGGCTCAGCTCATCTTGATACCGAAGGAACGTTTCATGACGGAGCACCGAGGCTTGCAAATATGAGAAGAGATATTAGGATCATCAAGAACTAAAACTGAAAAAAAAAAATGTTTGGCAACACCTTACACGGTTCAGCGCCTGTTATGCTTCGTTTAACAGGATTGGCGCATCTACCTCATTCATTTTTGTCCGGTCTTCGTCGGTTAACCGGAGGTAACTAGCCACCCCGACAGGAGCCGAAAGAATCTGAGCATCCTCCGGGATGGTGATAACGACTGATTGCTTCCGGCCAGGATTCGTCCTTGGAATCGGGAACTGGTTGACTAACCTCGGGCCCGCGTTCGGCCCACTGACCTCCGAGGATGGACTTTTCCTCGGCATCTCTAGGTCGTCCAATCCGGTGAAGTCCTCCAGGATGGATGAGTCTACGCCGTCAAAGAAGCTTCGAAGGGGATCGTCCGCTCTATTAACCCCCTCATTAGATTGCTCCTTCGTCGTTCGGGCTTCATCGAACATTGATTCTGTGATGATGGAAATCTAGAAATATATATCACTGGGCGGGGCCGAGCTGGCATCTCAAGAGTTCTCGGCCCTCACTACATAGTCTCACGAACTTGAGAGGGATTAGCTTCTGTCGTGCCCCCCCTCAACTGCCGCTCGTTCCTTGGGAACAGACGGCTCATGGGCCATAAAGAGTTCATCCTCCTCGGTCTCGTCCCTGAGTCGAAGGACTGAGTCCGAGTCGAGCACTCGGGAGATGGAGGTTTCCTTTGGCATATGAATCAGCCTCCTTCTTGGTTTTGTTTTCTCCAAGCTCGGGAACATGGAGCCCTCCTCCTTTTCTTCTATCCGGCCTCCCCCGGAGCAGGATACTCAACAGGCAAGTCTTCATCCCTGACTAGAGGCCTAAGCTCGATCATCTTAGGCAATCATGTGAAAGAAAATAAAGGAAATAACAATGCGATGCTACAAGAAGAAGCTCAATACGACTTGCTCGGGAAAGGAACCTTACCATGGGAACGGGTCTCCCAACAGGCTTGCAAAAGTTTGTGCCATGAGTACTGGGAGTAGGGCATCTGTGACACTATACCCTCGATTCACTCCTTGAGCCGATTAATAGCGTTTGGAATTCGAGCAAGGGCTACACCATAACAAACACCGATAAGAAAAGCGAAGATAAAGCATAAAATCGACGCTTAAAGGGAGTTGTACTTATGTGGTACGTTCCACCTCTCAGGGAATGGCCTCCACTTGACGGGTATCAGTTCGGCGATCCTCACCCGGACAAAACGTCCTTGCCAACCCCGATCTCGGTCCTCGTCGATGCTCGAAAAAGGGGCTTTGTTGGCCTAGCGAACAAGTTTTATTAGTCCTCCCCGGAAGAATCAAGGACTGTACGAGCGGAGTGGATGATCGATGGTGAACGATAACCCATCGATTTTGTTCACAAAGAATCGAAGGAGGATCACGATCCTCCACAGTGATGGTTGAATTTGGTTGAGACATACGTTATACCTCCTGCAGAAGTCTAAGATGACCGGAGTCCACCGGGCCCAATGTAAAGGGATAAGTGTAAACACTTAGATATCCCTCAACATGGGTGGTAATGGCCTCCTTGGTGTCAGGGACCACCATATCTTTGTCGGCCTAGTTGCAATATTTTCGAACTGTGGGGAGGTCCTCTTCGATGATCGAGCAGATGTACCTTGAGGTCTCCTCACGTCGACCCTATACAGAAGATGGCTTCTCAACCTTGAAGTCGTCAGCGACCGAACAACCCCTGAGAATCAACATCTTCAAGAGGGGTTTCTTCTGTCGGTTCATCAACAACCACATCAGGGGTGGTCTCATCGACCTCAGTGGTCGGCTACGAAAAAGAAGGAGCATGCTTTTGGGGAATGCATTTTGAGGTTTTTTCCATTGTTATAGGGAAATGCTTGAAAAAAAATATAGAAAGGTTGAAAGTTAGAAGCTCAGATGTGTTGGCTTGAGTGGAAGATGAGTAAACAATTTGCAACGTACTGAAGAACCTTGAGTAAAGGGGGTCAAAATGCTAGAGTATGAAAAAGGTGTGATGAAATCCTGAGGGTGCGAGGATAAAAGGTTTGACATAAAGTAAAAAATTAATGAAGGGGATATTTATAGGGGGTCCGCGACATTTCGCGTCCAGGGATAGCTAACCGACGACTGACATGCATTTAAGGCCATTATGACATGACTAACGAGACGTTTTGGGTTTCTTATCGTTTCTATCACAGTGTATCGAAGAAGGAATGGGGGAGTTCATGTCGTTTTTTGTCAACTTACTCTCCGAGAAACGAGGGGACTATCTGTATATGGGTAATCGGGCTCATGGTATACCCAGGCCTCTAATAAGATAAACTAAGATCGAGACATGATGACAAGGGACCAGAATCGAGTCAAGAGTCTCATCGAGTCAGAGTCCGGGGGCATGACACCACCCCTCGAGAATATCGGAGTCATGATTCGGGATCGGTGTTAAGCCTGAAAGATTCTGGAGACCATTGTCGAGCAATAAAGCACGACCAACAGAAGGCCATAATATCCACGATTGGTCGGATATCATGGCGTAGATGTCGGCACGTATCGATGGAGACCGAAAATCAATTAAACAGAAGATTTCTTTTTACCTTTTATGGAGTTGTACCGAGAGTAGGACTCCCTTACTATATAAAGGGGGGTCTGATAATTCATTAGAGACATTGTAACATGCATTCCAAAACAACACACTATTATTTTCATTGTTATTGAAAGCTTTTTTTCTTGTTCATCAGACTGGCATATCATTTAAACACAAAGCATTATATAACTTTCCCCCTTTCCCACATGTTTTCATAGATACAAACATCATACACATATTTCTAAATTTCATTCATATTATTTTCTAGACTTCTCTATAAACTCCCGCCCTATTAAAACTATGCATCTTCTTTATAAGTATCATGTTCAAATAGTAAGCCGTACCCCTTTAGCATTATTTAAGCAGAATAAAAATAACTAATCCTTTAAATCTAGTATAATTTCTATGGAGCTACCTCATGTAGTTTTTAAGCGGTGCCTAACACCTTCCCCTCAGAAGAACAAGAACCCTTACCCACAATCTCACTGGTTAGCAGACTAATAAAGAATATAAGTTTAGTAAATAAATAGTACCCTAGTATACCTTTAAATATTAGGTAGTGACTCTCTTGCATCAACAACATAGAAGCCACAAGTTGAATCTTGTTTTGACTAGTTCAAAATAGGGTGCAACAACATGGTGACTCTGCTGGGGAATTCACACTTAGGTTCTGACCTTAGCAGACTTAGACTAGACTTGGAACTTAGATTTTGTTTGTACATTGCTTTAACTGTATTTAACTTGCAATTACGTGCTTACCAGCCTTACTTGCTCTTTATTCTTGCTTATTATCACCCATGTTACTGTTATATGTTACCACTTTATATATTGTCATTACACTTCTTCCTATCGAGTCTTGGCTGTACACTATCACACACAATGGCATGCGAGGGTTATTTTTTACACCCCTCCGAACCTTCTTTCAAAAACTCTTTAGTTTCAGAGAATGGCTTTGTCAGGTCATGACATAACTTTTCGCAGTCTTCTATCCAATTCAAAAGTAGGAAACAGTGAACTCTAGCAAACATAGGTCATATTGCATAAACCTTAGGTGATTCAGTCCTTGGCATCGACACATAATTAGAAAATCCACCCTAATGTCAACGGGCACGCACCCAACGACATGATTTCTATGGAAATACGAACAAACCTGACGAGACACATAAAGATCAGAAGCAGACACTTACCAAATCCTTTGTTCACCCACATTATAAATGAAAATCAACCACAACATCCTCGAGATCAATATGGTGATGGGAGCACCACACAAGCAGAAGCATTGGTGGAAGAATATCAACCGAGAGCATGGACAGAAATTAGGACACACCTGGACGCACAAACCGCTTTGCTTAACATCCGAGCAGACAAGGTGCTTTCTCGCATGCCGATAGAATTCTGGGATTCGGCCAAGGTGGTGTTCAAGTTTGATAATTTTGAGTTAGCCCGCCAATTGAAGAAGTTACCAGCTTCACGGAGCTGCCACTTATAGGAAGGAAACTGATATTACCAGTCACTATGCCCGGTTACAGGTTTGTTGATGCTCTGGGTCTGGCAAACAGTCGAGGTTTGAGAAACATCGAGGATGGATGGTTGAGCCTAGGTCAACTGTTCGATAGGTTCGGACATCGTGAAAGCTATTAATTGTATTAGGAGAATTTCAGTGTGATCAAGAAACTGGGAGAGTATCAAGCCCATCACTTTCTCATTGTCTCTGTTAGGATTGTTAGTTTCCCCGCAAAGAAGAGGTCGGATCAATATCCACTTGTTACTCGTGGTTCTGGCGACATTCGGTGGCAACCATCAAGCTATTCTGGTACCAATAGTGTTAGCTCGGTTACTAAGGGCTTTATCTACTCGTGCGTGAGGGTATGATTTCTTTAAAAGATATAACCCGCTACTTCAGATATGGGCCATAGAGCATTTCTTCCAGCGAGAGGCCATAATCTACTACTTTGTGGGCGTCAGCAACATGATCCACAACCACAACGAGAGGATAAGACATTGGGTCTCCCCACATGGACAAGAAGAGTGGAAGGAAATGTTGACTAATCAATGTGGAGAATGGGTCAATTGGAAGCTATCATGGTTAGTCGAGAGGGCAATCCTAAGGACTCCTCGGAAATACTTTATTGAGCTAATAGGACTTGAGGCCATCCAACCATACTCACCCCTACGGGTTATCAAACAATTCGGGTTGATCCAGGATGTGCCTCTATGGATGAGGACAGTACTATATGACGATGAGTACAACAGACAGATTCCAATACCAAGGATAAGAAGACTACAAGAAGAGTTGAATGATCTGTTCATAGTGCCAATGGGTCAAAACTCGTGGTGCAATCCGGAGTATTATATCTTGGTCAACGAGGAAGACGAGCTAGCTCGACCAAATAAATACGGTATAGCCTGGCTTGAGGATGCAGCGGCTGATCTACAAATCTACCATAAGATCCCGCCACATTACTTTATAACTACCTCGATGCACCATGTGGTTCTTGGGTCCATTGATCACATGCTACCACCTACTGAAGATGTTGACCGACTAGTGGAGTGTATCTAGATAGAATTTGAGACAAAGCCAAAGGAAGATCCAGAGGAAGAATATGAGTTTAATGACGATGAGAGGAATGTGAGGAAGATCTGGAGGAAGGACCAGAAGAAGAAGAAGAAGAAGAAGAGATGGGGAATGATCCGGGGATGGTTACTAGAAGTTGGTTGATTTCCCCATCATTCCCTCTTTGTATCTTTATCCCCAGTATTCTTATATTTCCCTAAGGGCAAGTAGCCCATGCAATCCTGTGAATGTTGGAAAATATGATGTAACCTCTGTTCCCACTTATCTCAATCCAAACATTATCAATGAAAACAAAACTTGCTTCGGATCTAAATGTGTCAATTCGATTTGTTTGTCAAACATTCGCGATTTAGGCCTACCTCCGGCAATGAGAGGTCCCACAAATTCTAAGAAAACGTGCTTGCCTAAATACGTGAATTAACTTCTCTGTGTGACCCTTTGCTTGTATAAATGAAGAAACTGACTTCAGTTTCTTTTTATTTTCTTTCATTTCTTACTTTATTATTATTCCCAGAAGAAAGGTTGGTTTGTGTCGACCCAAAATTGGCGCAACCACCGTACAACCTAAGATCAAAGGGTAAGATGTCTTCTATAGAAAACCAGACAAAAAATGCTCTGGTCATAGACGATTGCCCGGGGCGATTAGGATAGAAGGACGATACAAGGAATGATGAACATGTGGCCAAGATAGCCCAGGAGATGGAATCCTTAAGGGAGGAAGTACAACATATCAGAGAACTACCATATCTGACCATGACAACATCTCGGCAACCACCTTGTTTCCCCTCTGGATTCAATCCCTGACCGCTTTCCTTCTACCTCTGGCTAGGCTAACAACACCCCGACTTTGGTCCCCACCACTCAATTCATACCTCTAGTAACCTCTGCAAACCCACCAAATCCTCCTATCCACACTACCTACGTACCATAATACAATCAAATGCCAAAAAATCCACATGTTACCACCAACACAATTCACACCACTCCTCGAGATGGATTCACCTTTACCACTCATCAAAATTAGCACATACCAGTGGCACATACTGCTACACATGAGCGATATGTTCCTCCTGTATATGTTATTTCGAAACCTACCTTTATAGCACATGTCACGGTCGGGGTGCCTTATGAGATTGACCAGTACGCCGTGATGGAAAGGGAAGTTAGGCGTAAAGAAGAGGAGTCAGTGTCTAAGCAGTTACAGATCTTGAGTAAACAAATGAAGAACCTTCAAAGCGCTCGGGGAAGTGAAAGTTTGGACTATGAGGATTTGTGTATCCATCCGGATGCGGATAAGCCAGTAGGGTATAAACCTGCAAAGTTCGATATCACACACATTTAAGGGCATATTGTTAAAAGTTAGTGTGAGTGGGAAGGAGTGAGAAGCTGAGGATGAAGTTGTTCATAAGAAGCCTGAGAGTAGAAGTACTTACGTGGTATACTCAACAAGATCTGCTACACTGGAGGACATAGCAGGATATGGTGGAAGATTTCATGAATCTCTTCTGATTCAACACAGAAATCACTTTCGATAGGTTCACTGGTAGACATGCATAAGAAACTACCTGAGTCATTCTAAGAATATGCACGTCGATTGAGATCAGAAGACGCCATGGCACAACCTCTATTGGACGAAAGTGAATTGAATAAATATTTCATCAGGGACCATGAGGGGATATACTTTGAGAAAATGATGGGTATGATGGGACAAAAATTCTTCGAACTTGTCAAAATGGGGGATTTCTTAGAAGAAGGTATAAAATCTCGCAACGTATAATCCATGGCAGCACTACAAGCAGCTATTAAGGCAATCCTTCCAGGGTCAATAAGTAGTGGGAAGAAGAAAAAGGAAGAAGTATCGGCGGTTATCCATTACTATCAACGTAGCCCACATCATGGAAACACTTTTTACTCCCCGAACAACCATTCACCACCACTCTTTTACGCTCCAGTCTACAACACACAACCATATTATCACCCCAAATGTCAATAAAACCCGCCTTGAGCCCATAATAACCCAAATCCACAACGACCATATGCTCATGTCCAAACTACCCCTCATCAAAACCGACCCACTTATACACTACGCCCTCGCCCTTTTTTTGAATAGAGAGTCCCCGAAAATTATACCCAAATTTCTGAGCCTCATGCTAAGAAGTTTGAAAGATTGAGGAGGGCAGGATTGACGCATCTAGTGGAAGGAAAGGTTCCTGAGTATCCCTCAAACTATTTAGAGGCAACTAAAAGGTGCGTGTACCTTTCAAACGTGCCTGGGCATGACAATGAAGATTGTTTTAAGCTAAAAAATGAAATTGACACATTGATCAAAAGCGGAGCCATTTAGTGCACTCCAGCTCCGACCACCGTGAATTGCAATCCACTGCCGAAAAACCAAAATCAGGGGGTCAACATGATTACCTTGGTTGAACAATATGATTTGAATGGAACTATTTTCATGATAGAAAATTCAGAGACTGCAAGGGTCCCGCCACAAAGGACTCCTATGATCATAGTACAACTGAGACCAACGGTGACGGTTCAGACTTACCAGCGATGACCTGCCATTGCTATCGGGGATGAAGAGGATCGAGAGTACAAAATTGTCCCGTGGATATATCAGCAAAAGGGGAAAGCCAAGATGACAGATTCTGTGGTAGCCCACAGTATGGCTAGATCATGAAGATGCTACGCTCCTGAGGATGAAAACCGAGGGAATTTGGGAAGATAGCAAATTCAGAGAAGAAACATAATGGTTCCCAAAGCTGTAGAATTTGGGAATAGGATATAAACCAAAGAATATTTCATGGAGGAACAACTGAAGAAAACTACGGCGCAAATATCAATCATGGACTTACTGACGAGTTCTGACAGTCATATGGATGCCCTGATGAAAGTGGTAAGTGGATAAGTGTGCCAAGCAATACCACCAGTGAAGCGCTAGCTGCAACTACTAGGAAAATGGTCGAAGCAAATATGATCACTTTCCGAAGTGATGAGCTTCCTGTCGAAGGTGTGAGTCACAACAAAGCTCTACACATCTCTGTCAAATATGGGGACAATGTACTGTCCCAAGTACTGGTTGATGGAGGATCGGAGTTCAACATCTGCCCGGTCTCTACTCTACGAGAGTTGGGTATCCACATGAGGGAAGTCAAGAAAAGTCATGTGAGGGTAAAGGCTTTTGATGGGTCACAAAAGGATGTCATTATAGAAATTTATTTGGCTTTGCAGATCAGACCAGTTTAATTTCCCATACTATTTCAAGTGATGGATATTTCCTCCTCATACATCTTACTTCTGGGAAGACCCTTGATACACATGACAGGGGCTGTCCCATCCACCCTATACCAGTGCATGAAATGAGTGGGGTTGTCAAGAGATCGTGGTCCATGGTGAATGTGGCCAATCAGCTTATTTGGAGCATGCAATCATGTTCATTGAAGAGCTAGACGGAGTTGGTTTCCATGCAGTAGAGATCATGTAGACGACCGAAATAGAAGAGACTGAGAAAACTTGGGATTTCAATCGCCGTATAGATCAAAGATGGCCATGAGGGAGATGATAAAATAAGGATATAGACCAGGAATCGAGCTAGGAGCCCGATCTGACGGGATTACAGAACCAATTGAGCCAAATGGGCAGAAAGTAAGGGCCGACATAGGGTATCAACCTCCGATTGGGAAAACTTGTATCAGTAGCTTTGGGAAAAAAGCATTATTGTCAAAGAATGTTTCGGGTATGGGCCAGAGTTCAACGCCAGAAGAAGACATCGTCGATGGGTTGGGAAGGTTCTTTGTGACTATGCCTAAAGAATGCTGTGAAGGAACTGATATCAAGACACCAACCATTCAAAATGCTGAAATAGGAGAGGAACTGTAGAATTGGATCACCAGCCCGTCTTTTGTTCATCGGGAGTATTGGTAGTGCGGAATTGTAAAAGTTTTCTTTTGAAAAGAGAACGGACAATTGAGGCCTACACCGTGTTTGTACCTTTTTGTCATTTGCCTCTTTGAATGCTTAGACGTTCCTCCTTTTATGAAACAAAAGTAATCATTTTCTTAAAATATTGCAACTTCATTAACTGCTTCATTTAAACTTAGTTTTTCTTTAGAGTAATCAAAACGATAAAACCCACGTTCTGCGATTGTGACATGTAACAAAACCATCGAGCATTACGAAGAATGTGACAAGACTATGATGCCAGACAATCTCCCACAAGACATCAAATAGTAGGAAAGTTAGAAAAAGGCTAACCTCGAAGAAACAGAAGTGGTCAATCTCAAAAGACAGGAGGACGTGAACGAAACCCGAATCGATATTTATCTAAAAGGAAGAACTGGTTGAGCTCCTCCGATAAAATGTCAATGTGTTCGCATGGTCATATGATGACATGCTAGGATTAAGTACTGACATCGCATGCCATTGATTGCCTACCAATTCCGCCACACCGCCAGTCAAGCAAAAACCAAGAAAATTCAAGCCCGACTTGAGTCTGAGGATAAAGGAAGAAGTACGAAGCAGATAAAGGGGAATGTAGCAGGGGTCACCAATTATCTTAGTTGGTTAGCAAATATCGTCCCACTACCCAGGAAAGACGGGGAGATCATGATATGTGTGGATTACTGAGATCTCAACAAAGCTAGTCCGAAGGAACACTTCCCTTTACGAAATATCCACATCCTCATTGACAACTACGCAAAGCATGAACTGCAGTTGTTCATGGATTGTTTTGCTGGATACCACCAGATCCTAATGCAAGAAAAAGATGCAGAAAAGACAGACTTCACCATACCTTGGGGAGTTTACTGCTACAGAGTCATGGCATTCGGCCTCAAAAATGTTGGTTCCACTTACATGAGGACATGACGACCCTCTTTCATGACATGATCCACAAAGAGATAGAAGTTTATGTGGATGATGTCATCATTAAGTATCGAAAAAGTTTAGATCATTCGGATGATTTGAATAAATTATTTGAGAGCTTGCGGAGATACAACTTGAAATTGAACCCGACAAAATGCGCGTTCAGAGTCCCTGATGGCTAATTGTTAGGCTTCATCATAAGCAAAAAAAGGAAATAATTGGACCAATAAAAAATCAAAGCCATTTTTAGGAGTTGCCACCGCCCAAGAGTAAGAATGATGTGATGAGTTACCTAGGTAGACTGAATTACATTAGTCGTTTCATAGCCCAGTCTACAGTAATTTGTGAACTATTTTTCAAGTTGCTGAAAAAAGACGCTGCCACAAAGTGGATAGAAGAATATCAGAATGCCTTCAACCGAATTAAGGAATATTGGTCAAAGCCACCAGTATTGGTTCCCCCCGAGCCTAGGAAACCATTATTGTTGTATATGTCAGTGTTTTATAATGCCTTCGGATGTGTGTTGGGGCAGCATGACAAAACTGGAAAAAAAAGGAGCAGGACATCTACTAATTAAGTAAGAAGTTCACACCATGCGAGGCCAAATACACTTTGATAGAGCGCACTTGTTGTGCTTTGACTTGGATCACCCGGAAATTGAGGCATTCCATGTCGGCATACACCGTCGATTTGATATCTCGGCTCGAACCGCTCAAGTATATCTTTCAGAAGTCGATGCCCACCGGAAAGCTAGATAAATATCAATTCCTCCTCGGCGAATTTGACATTGTGTACATAACCCAAAAGGCTATCAAGGGACAAGCTTTGGTCGACCACCTTGTAGAGAATCCAAGGGACAGGAATTCCAATCTGTTCACTATGTACTTTCCCTACGTGGAGGTGTTGTTCGTCGGAGAGGATACTGCAGAGTCATACCCTAGATGGAGAATGTTTTTCAACGGAGCATTGAACTTCAAAGGAGTAGGAATTAGGGCAATCCTAATTTTAGAATTCGCCAAAAATTGATCTCGTCCAAGCCATACCTCTATTTAAGGTTATGAAACGGTCGATTGAAATAATAATACCCAATAAGGAGTCAGGATCGAATCTACAAGGAGTTGAGATGGGAATTAGTAGTATATATTTGGACTGAGCACGTGAAGTATCTAGATTGCACTTCACAAATATGGTTTTTTTTATTTCTAAAATTATGCTAAGGATTGCAATTCTAAAGAATATAAAACTACAGAATATTATTTTTGGATATTTTACAAAGATATAAAAAGGCCTAAGGACCTTCACCTAGGTGTTTGCCTAACGGGTTGTAAGCTTTAAAGCTTGTTACGTTTGTCGGGGTTGTGTTATAGCTATCAACAATCAATTAACCACTCAATACCTCTCGGTAAGAGAGTGATTTTGCCCAATTTAACTTTCTCATATCCAAATGGGTATTGAACAAAGAAGTTGATAAAATGTTCAAGTCGGGTTTTACTATCTCTAGGTTCAACCCCTTAATTGGGACTATCAATCTCTTGATTTTGTCCTAAATTCTTTCTAGCCAAGTTTTCCTAGATTGATTCTCTCTTTCTCAAATACAGACCAAGTCAAATAGGCATGAACTAACGTTTGCAACCATTAATTCTACAATTATAATCAAGAACAAGGCTAAATAATAAACACCCAACCATAAACAATCCATAAATCAAACACCCATTAGGTTTACATAATAGGGTTGGGTCACAGCCCTAGTTAAAAATTTAGCTACTCATAATGGGTAAAGAAGAAAATAAAGAAGAAAAGATGATAAAACTCATATTGCAAGATTACAACCCAATGTTAAATAACCAAAATAAACTAAAGTTTCCTAAAGAAGCAAGGAAAAACGGCTACAGTACTTTGAATATTCAAAACATGACCTAATGTCGTGAAACTATTCTATTTATACAAAGCTAGAAATTTCGGACAAAAATGCCCTTTCGGAGGTTCTGCGGCCGCACAATTCCATGTGCGGTCTGCACTTTGCTTTAGCCTTGACAAGAGTTGAATCGGCAGCCGCACAATTCTGGAATGCGGCAGCATTTCTCATATTATGCGATCCGCACAATTCCTGGTGCGGCCACGTAGGACTCTTCTGCGGACCGCTCATTTCTGAGTGCGGCCGTGTAGCAGACTTCTGCGGCAGCACAATAGTTTTGCGGTTTGCATTTCCATTAAACCTGAAATGATGACTCTCTAAACTTCTGCTTTTGGTTTTCTTCTGCCGTTGCACAATAATTGTGTGGTCCGCACTTTGCACTTGGACTTTCATAACCTTCCTTTACATTATGCGGCCGCAGATGGAAATCTATGGTCCGCGCTTGAGCTTTCGTTCCTGATTTTTATCCTTGAGTTTAGATAACTCCTTTTTGAGTTGGATTTCATCTTAGTGGTTCATTTTTCAATACTCTTGAAATTAAAAATATTTCATCAGTTATCGTGAATACAATTAAACACTTTTGGGCAAAAACGAAAGTTAAAAGGTGCTAATAAGTAGTTAAAATACCCACTTATCGTCTACCCCAAACTTATGCTTTTGCTTGCCCTCGAGAAAATAAGGTAATTCCCACCTCCACAAGTTAAAAGCTATTCCAGCTAATCTAAGGTGTATTAAACACATATCAATTGGGACCAACAATTAGCCACGGCATTTATGAATTATCAACAAGGCAATGATTTGAAGTTTTAAGCACAAATAGTTCTAATGTAACACTTGAGCATCAAGAGTTGACTTTATTCATCAAGGAAGCTCGCTCTTTAATGTGGGTCATTGTGGATTCCAAACTCCTCCTCCTGTCTTCTCCGTTAGCATATCTCACTTAAGAATGCAGCACTCAATTCAAAGATTTGTTAAAAGTTCGCTCATCTCTTTCAAAAGAATGTCACAAGTACGACTCTAAGTACCATATTCTTGCACCTCATGTAAATCACCACTAATGTAAGTTGACTCGGCTTGAAATCATGTAGGGATTTTTTGGAAAGTAATGAAGGCTTTTTGACTAAGGTAAGAAATGTTGGAATAGAACGGGTTCATCTTTCCTTAAGCAATCCATTTTCTCTTTTTGGCACATGTTTTGCCGACTCTCTGGGGAATTTTCTTTTTCCTTAGGGGAACTAAAGAGACTTAACATCACTCTTTCTTGGTCATGATATTCATTTTCTCCTTCTTCATTTTCTTCATGCTTTGCATCGTTGCTTTTCTTTGAATCCCTTTAACTATTCAACTTATTTTATTTCTTTTTGCACTTGTTTTCTTTTGTTCTTTCTTTCTTTTAATTTTTCTTTGCCTTTCCTTTTTTTCATTTCTTTTCTCTTTTATGCCTTTTTACCACATTCAGACTCCTCTCTCTCCCCCAAACTTATGTTTTAGCCAATCGTTTCTCAAGAGTTTTAAGAAAAGCTCGGGCGTCAAGAGAGGGCCACTAAAAAATGGGTAAAGGCTTGTAACGTGGTTATCAAATGAGAAAGGTCTTAGGCTTAAATGGGGTTGACTAGGGATAGCAACATTTGTGGAACATGGAAAATTTCAAACGGATCAAGGAGAGCGTACAATCACTTCTCAAGCCAAGCACAACTTAAAATTTTGCCTAAAAACACATTCGGGGCAAGTTCTAGACCATTCGCAAGGGGACTTGGACTTGCAACAAAACATATCACCTCTCACATAGCTAGATCGTTAAAAGGGATAGAGTCGAGGGCCCACAATAAAAATATTCAAGATTGAAAATCACTAATGTTTAACAAAACCACTCGATGATTACTTAAGTCAACACAATAGTCAGAAGGTCACTAACTAAAGCTATTTCTTTCCGTGAACTTGTTTTTAATCATAAGCACGTAGTTAAGTGTGTTGGTACCAAGTGAAGCATGCTTGACTTTTCTAGCTTTACTCAATTAGGTCCTCTAATTCATTATTACTACGATTCTTACCTAAAAATAAAAAATGGACTAAATCTCTTAAGAAGGTTGTCACGCCATCCATCGTTAGGAAGAGTCACCCGGTTCTCACAGAAACCAACTTTTGGAAGAATCGTGGAATTAAGAAAATTAAAGGCTTATTGATCACTTAAACACGAAAAGAAATTGCTAAATTAAAAGAAGCTATTAAAGTAAATAAGATGCTATTGGACTAAACATTGACTACTAAGAAAAAAAAATAAAGAAGCTATAATGTAAACTACTGAAAGCATAAAAGAATATACGAAATGAGAGAGGAAGAAAGAAAATATATACAGCAATAGGTTGAGAGAAGAATATGTACATAAATAAAAAAGAAAAGAAAATATTATCAGTTATTACAGGCCAATGTCGGATATCATATCAAATAAACTCTACCCCCTGAATAAGAATAAGCATTGTCCCCAATGCTTAATGAAATAAAAACAAGGAAGGGAAAGAGTATAGAGGACCCCCTATGTGGCTTCTATGTCCATAGCAGCGTCACCTCCCTTAGGCTCCTCCAACTGGATCTCATCATCCTCTGCTCGGGGAGTAGTTGGGTTGGCGAACATCTGTCACACCGACTCAGCAGTGTAGGCAGCAAGGTCTGGCTCCTCAGACTGGCCAGCTGGGTGCCACTGGTGTTGATTGTGTTGCTGGGTCTGATGGTGCTGCTGGAGCTGTCTCCATCTGCAAGTCAAACGGAAGGTCTCTAGCGGCTGCCTTCTTGGTCACCTCTCGTCTCAACCTGTCAACTGATTTCTTCGAAGCCTATGATTTCCTCATCTTCTCTACCTGCTGCCCAATCTCCTCAATTGCTCCCCCACGTGCCACAAAGTGTCCATGATGGTCTTTTTATTCTCCAATATCTTATTCAAAGTGGCCTCCACAATTGGAGGAATCTAAGGTGCCAGGGTGGATGTCTAGGCTGCAACATCACTGGTAGGTCTGACAATGTTGCAGTAGTTGTCTGCATCTAGTTCTTGAGACTCGCCAGCATTTGGGAGACTCGCACCGCAAATAGTGGATGAGAAGGCAGAGGTACTGTCTTCAGAGTAAAAGTGGATAGAACTGATGCTGATGGCCCAAAAGAAGGAAGTGGAGGTATGGTAGTTGTACTGGTAGAAGGCCCGGCTGCAGAGGTAGGCATGCTAGCTGAATCGGTAGCCACCACCGAAGGCTCATCAGACTGGCCCACGGTAGTAGTCAGCTGACCCTTGTTCTTCGGGTTCCTCGGGTCCTTCAAAGAGTAGCATGTGAAGGGCTTCTATGCCCGAAGCTTTGTATCAAAACCCTTTGACTCCACTCCCGCATTCGTAAAATACTCCGTGACAGTGTTTGGATACTGGTAGGAGCTGTCTCCCAGCCTACCAACTAGAGAAAAGTTGGTCGACGTGGTGGCACCCATATTGATTTGGCACACATCTATAATGGAAGCCACTAGAACTGCCCTGGGGATTCGAAGATTGTTTTCATTCTAGCACGGGTCTAGTCAGCTTCCGCGATCGCGATGAGTAAATTTTGGGATGGAAAAATTGTTCTCCGCGATCGCGAAGCATTTTCTGCGATTGCGATGAGTAAATACCTGGGCAGAATGGTATTTTAGCGGGTTTAGCTCATTTTTCTTCATTTCTTCAAAGCATGGACGATTTTTTTGGAGAGCTTCAAGAAGGGATTTCGTCATCTATGTTAAGGTAAGTTACTCCTACTCATTTCCAAGTTAAATACAAGATTATATCATGGAATTAGACATGAAAATTGTGGAAAAATTGGGATTTTTGGAAGAAAACCTAGAAACTTGATAAATTGAATTTTACCACGAATTTGAGCATGGAATTAGGAGTAAATTATATATTTGAGTTCTTCAGTTTATGGGTAAAGTTTATCTTTGAAAATTTTCGGATTCCGGGCACATGGGCCCGAGGACATTTTTGTCAACTTTCAAATCGGGGTTAGGAATTGTTATAAATTGGATTATAATGAGTGCCTTAGCATATATTAATGGATTTGTATAACCATTGGCTAGTTTTGGAGCATTGTGCGTCGGTTCAAGCCTTCGGAAGAATGTAGAATGCCGGTCATGGGTCTTCGGAGCGAGGTGAGTCTCCTTTCTAATCTTCTGAGGGGGAATTTACCCCATAGGTGAATTAAATTGGTTATGTGCTCCTATTTGTGGGGGCTACGTACGCACGAGGTGACGAGAGTCCGTGCGTAGCTACTATTATGCTATTGTCCGAGTAGTCTAGGACCCAAAAGCATGTTATACTATATATATATGGATTAATTGTGAACTCATTGATGGCTTGAATTGCTTAAATCACATTAAATTAATAAATGGATTTCTAAAAAGACTTAAGCTTGTTTTCTCAAATTATTAAAGAGAATTGGCCTTTCTTGGATAATTGCTCCATGTTGACTTCTTGACTGACTGACTGTCTGTGTGTGTTTATTTTGGAACGGGCCGAACGCCTCGGCAGATTAATAGATGCATCTATAGGCGCGCCNATATATATATATATATATATATATATATATATATTGTGGTAGGCGTACCACCCGCTCCCATTTACAAGCCAACACAAAATCACAAGGAATCCCGGCAAGCTGCACACAAAGTTTTGCCACCCTTTTGCTACAAAGTTGAAGGTGTTCCACTGAATGGGAACCCCTGCTGTGATCCATGGTGGTGGTGGTCCTGGAGTTGCCAAAATCTCAGCTAGCCAAGGGCTAGCCGCATCACCTAGTGCAAACTTCTCTAAATACTGCACGGTTCCACATCCTCGAACCCCAAATATGTGTTCACGGTGCTCTAATCAAATCTAACTTTTAAGTTCCTCACATTAGTAACCTTGGTCCCCTTCTTGATATGCGCCGCATTGGCATAGAATGCCCGAACCAAGTGCTCCTTTGCATCCTCCACACTTTGAGTGAGCAATGTCTACCCTTTTCTTTCCCGAAATTGTCTTGCCACATTTGGATTGTACCTATCCAAGTCGTTCAATATAAACTAATACTTAAGTGTGAGCGATCTCTAAGGCCACCACTCTCGAAACCTATTGAAAGCAGTCAGGCTCACAAATCTGTCTTCCAAAACTTCCTTCTTCTTCGACCACCCAAGGTCGGCAACTCTGGTATCACCCCCTCGACCGTTATCCGGAAAATCATCATCATCAGTAAATGCAACGTGCGTCGGGGGCATGAGTAGAAGAGGGCTCTAAACCTTGACTGTCATCTTCCAAACCATCAGAAGTTCTTGTTGAGGTAGAAGGCTCATCTCGGAGCTGAAACCACCCGTGAAGCTGCCTTGGCTGTGAATGTGCATCAAGCTACTCTTGCATAGAGTTTCCCTCTGATGCTTTCCTAGACGGGACATATAAACTGGACTTAGCAGGCTCTGGGGCTCTCACGCCTGTTGTCTTTTTTGCTATAACTCTTTGCACGAAGAGTGGTATGGTACCCCTGCCTCGGCCTCGGGAGGATTCACCCCTCCCTTTGGATGTATTATCGCGTCCACGAGATCTAACCATTGTCTGCAATACATAGCAATAGCAATCAATTATGTTTCAAGTTCAAAATATTAGACAGTTGCACAGCAAGACAGTATGCAGGATAAGGAAGTGTGGTCTGCATATTTTTTTAGTGCGGCCGCAGATGGGTTTGTGCGGACTGCACAATTCGAAAGTTCGACCGCGGTAGGGATTCTTCGGTCCGCACTATTTTTAGTGCGACCGCACAATTGAAATACGGTCCACACAATTTTGAGTGCGACCGCACATTGGAATCTCAAAAATGACAACTCTCTGTAGACAGAGAATTGCTTGATTTGCGGCCGCACACACTTTTCAGCGGCCGTAGTTGAATTACTGCGGACCACACAATTTCAAGTGAGGTCCACACAATCATCCCACACCAAATGCCCTGAACTAACAATCTACGGACCGCATAATTTCTTGTGCGGCCGCACAATTCAAAAATTCATCGGGCAAAACTTAGGGTTTCTAATTTTAAGCGTAAATTTGACATGGTAATACCAATTAAACATGATAAACAATATACCAATCCCCCCGTATAGCAACTAGGAGCTATCCCACACAAATTTTAGCTCACATGATGAATAATTTGACATTAGGTCTAAAAATAACTAAACTAATAAAGAACAAAATTAAGAAAATGGAAAACTTTTAAAGATGAATTAAACATACCAGTAATGTTGTGATGCTAAGGAAGAATAAAAGATGGTGAATTAAGTGTTAGATGTGTGAATCAGTTGAGTGCATGATTTTTGCCTCTATTCTAATTTTCAGAAAATGTAAAGTTTCAAAGGTAGTGAGAAGGCTGCAATTTGTACTTAACGTGATTTGCCAAAGGTTCAAGAGACGAGTGCGGCCGCAGAATTCTTTCTGAGGTCCGCA
Organism: Nicotiana attenuata; assembly: GCF_001879085.1. Lineage (NCBI taxonomy): Eukaryota > Viridiplantae > Streptophyta > Magnoliopsida > Solanales > Solanaceae > Nicotiana > Nicotiana attenuata. Next base: position 20,629 of record NW_017671301.1, on the reverse strand, counting down.
CTTTGTTACCTTACATTTTCCTTTTGAAGATCTGCGGTCCACACATTTTTGAGTGCGGCCGCAGATTTTGGTGCGGACCACATATTTCCTTGTGCGACCGAACTTTGGCCATTTCTCTGACAGGTAACTTCAGAGAGTGTACAATTTTAGCTTTCCAGTTGTGCGGTCCACACAAGAATTGTGCGGCCGTAAATCCTCTTTTGCTATTGCATTCCAAATTGTGCGGTCCACACATTTTCCATACTTAGCCAATTTTTCTAAGAAAAGTCCCTATCAAGCAACCTCATTCCTGAAACACACTTCAAACCAGTTAGCTCAAAACAAGACCTATCTAAAGAAGAAAAAAAAGAAAAAGAAAAAGAAACATCGTTTGCCTCCCAAGAAGCGCTTGATTTAATGTCGATGCACGACGCATATTACCATCATCACTTGAAATGAATTACCACCACGATGTGGCCACCATTAAATTTTCCCAGATAGTGCTTCACTCGGTGACCATTGACTCTAAACACCTCATCATTTTTGTTCTTCAAGTCCAATGCACCAAAGGGTGTCACACCCACAACCTCAAATGGGCCACTCCATTTAGACTTTAACTTTCCCGGAAACATCCGTAACCGAGAATTGAACAACACAAGATCACCTTCTTTAAACTCCTTTTTCCGAATATACTTGTCGTGGAGGTACTTCATCTTCTCCTTGTATAAGGACAAACTTGTGTATGCATGGTACCGGAACTCATCTACCTCACTCAATTGTGCCACCCTTAAGTTGGCGGCTACATCCCACTCAAGATTCAACTTCTTTGAAGCCCACATGGCTTTGTGCTCAAGTTCCACCAAATGATGACAAGCTTTCCCGTACACCAATTGGTATGGAGACATTCCAATCGGTGTTTTGTAAGCCGTCCTATAAGCCCATTATGCATCATCAAGTTTCTTTGACCAATCCATCTTGTTAGAATTTACTGTTTTTGACAAAAATACTCTTTATCTCCCGGTTGGAGACTTCCACTTGACCACTTGCTTGAGGATGATAGGGGGTTGTTACATTATGAGTGACACCATACTTGGTGAGTAAGGTATCAAAAGCTTTGTTGCAATAATGTGATCCCCCATCACTTATGATAGCCCTTGGAGCACCAAATCTTGTAAATATGTTCTTCTTCAAAAATTACACCACACTTTTCGCTTCATTGTTTGCAAAGCACGACGTCAACCCATTTGGACACATAACCAAGAAGTAGATGTTTCCGCAAGAACTGACAAAGGGGCCCATGAAGTCAATACCCCACACATCGAAAATGTCAATCTCCAAAATGGTTGTGAAGGCATTTCATTTTTCTTTGAGATTCCACCGGCCCTTTGACATTCATCACAATGCCTGACAAGATCACTTGCATTATTGTGAAGAGTGGTCCAATAAAACCGCAACTTAACACTTTGGCTGCCATTCTTGCTCCACCATGGTGACCACCATAGCGAAGAATGACAAGCCCCTACAATTTCAACTTGTTCCTCCTCCGGTACACATCTTCTAATCACTCCATCCGTACAAATCTAGAAAAGGTACGGTTCATCCCAATAGTAGTCTTGAAAATCCCGTTTGAGCTTCTCCCTTTGGATTGAAGAGAACTCAACCAGAATGATACCACTCACAAGATAATTTGCTAGATCAGCGAACCATGGAACCTCTTTTATTGAAATGGCCAAGAGTTTCTCATCGGGGAAGGAGTCATTGATTTCAAGGCCATCATGCGGCCTCCCCTCCTCCCTCCATACGAGACAAGTGGTCCGCCACTTGGTTTTCACTTTCTTTTTCGATCTTGGCTGTCTATATAAACTCTTACTACAAAAGTACCCATCTCATCAATCGGGCTTTTGAATCTTTCTTGCTCATAATATAGTGAAGTACTGCATCATCATATGAACAATCACTTTGCACCCATCATGTACGGGCGAAACTTCTCAATAGGAAACACAATGGCAAGAAGCTCTTTCTCCGTAACAGTGTTGTTGACTTGGGCACTATTCATGGTCTTTCTTGCATAACAGACCGGATGAAAGATTTTGTGTATGAGTTGCATCGCACATAAGCTCAAAAGGAACACTCCAATTGGTAGCGGTGATGCTGGGAGTAATAGTCAACTCTAGCACTAGAAATTCAAAAGATCTCATGCACTCATCATTGAAATGAAACTTGGAATCTTTCTCCAAAATCTTGCATAACGGGTTCACCACTTTGGAGAAATCCTTAATGAAATGTCGGTAAAATCCATATATATATATATATATATATATATATATATAGCTTGGCCTAAGAAACTCCTCACGACTTTGACTGACATTGGAGGTAGAAGTTTAGAAATTACCTCAATCTTTGCGTTGTCGACTTTAACTTCATTATTTGAGATATTGTGGCCAAGGACAATGCCCCCCTCAACCATGAAATGACATTTCTCCTAATTGAGTACCTAGTATGTTTCTTCACATCTTGTCAATATTTTGTACATGTTTGCTAGACAATCACCAAAAGAATTCCTGATCATCGAAAAGTCATCCATGAAGACATCAAAAGGTAGTTCTCCACCATATCCGTAAAGATAGCCTGCACCTTTTAAAAGTAGTTTTCACTTGATCCTTCAGAGCAATAAGAATTTGATTGTAGCCGGATTAACTATCAAGGAAGCAATAGAAAGCACGGTTGGCCAATCTATCAGGCATTTGATCTAGGAAGGAAAGTGGGAAATGATCCTTCCTTGTGGCTTTGTTGAGCTTGCGATAGTCCATACACACTCTCCACCCGGTCACCGTTCTTTTAGGAATCAACTCTTTCTCGTCATTGGTGACCACCATCATGCCTCCTTTGTTTGGGACACATTGAAGCGGAAAAGTCTACGAACTATTGGAAATGGGGTAAAAAAACGCGGCATCTAAGCACTTGATGATCTCCTTTTTGACAACTTCTTGCATGGATTCATTGAGTCTCTTTTGATGTTCAATAGATTGTTTGGAACCTTCCTCCAAGTTAGTCTTGTGCATGCAAAATGCGGGGCTTATTCCCCGAATTTTTGCCAATGTCCATCCAATAGCCTTCTTTTTTTTTTGTGGCACCGCCAATGTCGAATCTACCTGCACATTAGTCAAACAAGAGGAAAGAATAACTGGTAAAGTAGAAGAAGTGCCTAGAAATTCATATCGAAGTTGTGGAGGAAATGGCTTCAACTCCAATACGGGAGGCTCCTCAATTGAGGGATTTGTTGGAGGAGTGGTTCAATTCTAAAGTTCCAAGGACAATTTGCGGGACTCATAAGTGTACGACCACATCCCTTTCAAATAGTTCACACATTCCACATAACCCTCTATTACTTCATTATGACAATTGAGCAAGATGGCCTCCAATGTATCATCAATATTCATAACGGCACTTGCTTCATCCACAATCACATCGGTCACCAAATCCATGAAAGAACACACCACATTGATATTGGGTTGACTCATAGACTTACATACATGGAAACCACTTTTTCATTACCAACCCGGAAGGTAAGTTCTCTGGCTTCCACATCAACTGGAGCCTTTCTCGTAGCAAGGAAAGGTCTCCCAATAATGATCTGCACCTCATAGTCAACCTCAATATCAAGAATAACAAAATCCGCTGGGAGAATGAATTTATCAACACGAACAAACACATCATCTATCATACCCAACAGTCTCTTCATGGTACGATCTACCATTTGTAATCTCATAGATGTGGGTCTTGGTTGCCCAATTCCCAATGTCTTGAAAACCGAATAAGACATCAAATTGATACTTGCCCCAAGATCAAAAAGAGCTTTAGCAAAGTCAGCACTTCCAACTGTACAAGGGATTGTGAAAGCGTCGGGATCTTCCAATTTAGGAGCCATTGAATGCACAATTACTCTCACTTGATGAGTCATCTATATAGTTTCACAATTCAGCAACCGCTTCTTTGTCACCAAGTCTTATGAACTTTGGATGACCGGGTATTTGTTCCAAAGCCTCAATCAATGGCACAATAATAGATAGACTTTTCATCATGTCAATGAACTTTTTGAATGGATTCTCGCTATTTTGCTTGCTAAGCCTTTGAGGTCATGGAGGAGGAGGCTTTGGCATTGGTGCCTTAGCCTTTGGCACTACCGGTTCTGGTATGTCAACAATGTGCTCCCAAGACGGGTTCACTTCCTCTCGAGTCTCCTCCACATTGTCATCAATATCGATCCTCACTTCATCATTTGCTTGCACCTCATTGTTCGGAATCTCATCTTCTTCAACCACTTGCTCATCATCCACAAGTTTCCTTTGACTTGAGGTAGGTGAATCCCCACTTTTTCCACTCCTTGTAGTAATGGCCATGGCATGTCCCGTGTGTTTCCCACCCTTTGGGTTCACCACCGTGTCTCTTTGTAGTGCCCTCTTAGGACGAGTGTTCAAATCTTGCGAGATTTGAACTTCCAAATTGTGAATTGAATTGTTGTGAGAGGCTAGTTGGGCATCGGAGTCGACATTCTTCTCCGTCATTTGTTTGAGCATATTCTCTATTCGTTCCATCTCATTGTTGGAAGAGCTTGGACCATGGAAGGATAAAGAGGGGGGTTGCTCGGTTGTTGATACATCAGGGGCCTTTGAAATCCCAACCCCCGATTTTCTTGGTTATTGTTCCACCCCCTTGGTTGTTGCCTCCCCAATATCCTTGACTATTTCCACTCCAATTTCCTTGTTTATTTTAGCCATTCCAATTTCTTTGATTCTTTTGATTGTTCCAATTCCCTTGGTTGTTACCACCGTTACAATTACCTTGGTTGCTAGAATTTTAATTCCCTTTATTACCTTGAGGTCGCCATTGTTGTTGATTCGGGCCTTCAGAGTTGTTTCGTTGCCCTTGGAAGTTGTTCACATATTGTAATTCGTCCTCTTATTCATTGTAAGATTCATCTTGATCAAACCCACTATCATCTTTTACAAAAGTTTCACACGGTTTTGCACTTGAGGACCTTTTTTCCTTCTCTTGTTTACCATCATACTAACTTCGTCTATTGCATTGGCTTGATTAGGACCTTGCACTTGTTGAAGTGGAGCCTTGGCTAATTGATTCATTGTGGTAGTCAACTTGGCAATTGCTTGCCCATGATCATGTAATTCTTTATGTAGGTAAATCACGTTTGGATCACAGAACATTTTCTCTACTTTAACATGACGATGAAGTATCCTCCATTTCATCTAAGATCTCACAAGCTTCCGCATATGGCGTTGTCAAGAAATTTCCACCGGTAAGTTGGTTGACCATGCATTGATTGGTAGTACTGATCCCCCTATAGAAAGTTTGTTGAATCATAGCCTCCGTCATGTCATTGTTTGACACTCTTTCACCATAGTTCGGTACCTCTCCTATATCTCATGCAAAGGCTCATTCGGTTCTTGTTTGGACGCTAGAATCTCGTCCGTAAGAGTAGCCATATGCCCGAGAGAAAAGAATTTGGAAATAAATTTCTCTGCCAATTCATCCTATGTATGGATAGAATGGTGTCAGGACCCAAACCGATGGGCCACGGCGGGCACCCGGTATCTTACTCAACCAAGTACCAACATAACGTATCTTTCATATCATTCTATCATAGGTAAATGAACCGGAGTAAAGCATGAGGGAATAAAAACTTACACATATGAAGTACGGGCCGATAAGGCCGGCATGATTCTTTATATACTCGAAACATAGGCCGACAAGGCCATACAAGTATCCGTATACATGACATATGTCTACAAGCCTCTAAGAATACATAATATCATAAAGGTCGGGACAAAGTCCCACCATACCAAACTATACATGTCTCGGTCATACTAACCAAACAAGCAACTCCGAAGCAAATGGAGCGCACCAACATCTTCCGCTGAGCTGATAGCCTACTTGGAGGGCTCTCGACCTGTCTATCCGGACTTGCAGGGATGAAACGCAGCATCCCCAGGAAAAAAGGGACATCAGTATGAATAATGTACCGAGTATGTAAGTCACATAAATAAGTACATAACAAACATGGAAGAAAAATAGAGTAAATGACTCAACCTTTAAGTCTGGATAACTCTGTATTTCATGAAATAATTATGGTGTCATGCATATGCGTATGAATGTAGTGTCATGCATAGGTACATGTGTTCATAACATCATCAAGCCTCTGAGGGCATCCCATCATATCATCTCGGCCACTGTGGGTAAAATCATCAACGTATACCAGGTGATCAGGTGGTGGTACGTATATAATGCCATAACCTTTCCTATATTCCATATACATATATATACATATAACTACGCGTACATAACGCCATCTGGTCATGGGTCAAGGTGCATGTATAAATGCATGAAATGCATATGAAATACGTTAACAATAATCTCTCGATACGTCATAAGACTATTATGCCTCTGATTAATATCATGAAATAAACTTTACCAAATTACGTATTTTTGAGACCCATTAACAGATGATAAAAAAAATAGGACACATGGGAATTCAAGAACATAGGCACTTCTAATACTTTCTATGAATAGAGTCATTTACGGAAGTTGTGCATTTTCTTGTTTCGTTCATGTCGTATAGATCATGCCAAAAGAAAGAAGGGATAGCCTTAACATGCCTGGGGTAGGAAAAACCCCGTGTAATACTCTTGGAGAAGATTGCACCGTACTACTTTAGAACCGCAAAAATTTACGTTGCTACGATTCAAACAAATTCATGTTGGAATTGCGTTGTTGCAAGATTTTGTTTGAAATCTTTTCTTTTCTGATGCTTAGCGTTCTGCTGTTTATAAAGAATGAAATGAGGAGGCAAGACTTGTTTTGTTGTTCTCTGCCCAAAGTTTTATCAATCTCTTAAAGGAGATGTAATTTAAAAGAGACCAATCTTGATACATACCTTTAGTTATTTAAGAGTTATACACGTAGATGCCACTGATCTTACATGACTAATTAGTCATATGCTTTCAGCTTCCTTGCTGCCACGTATCATCTTATAATTTAATAATTAACTAGATAATGTCCCGATACCCGGTAATTAATCAATTACGCGCATAATTTAAAAATTGCCTCAAATTACTTAAAATACCACTCAATTTTAATACACTTTATACACCTTACTATTATGGCTATGTGGTACCTTGTATGGCACTAGTCCATAAATACCGTGTATTTTAGCTCGGCCGTATTTTATCCCAAAATGCCAAACCTCGACGAAACTCATTTTTATTCGATTTGCTTACCCTCTCACATTCACAAATTTACCTATCCCTTGTTTGAAATAGCATGATACTTATAATCCCAAAATAGATCTCATTTCCGAACTTATGTCGATTAGCATACAAAGGAACTTCAATGTGCGAAAATGCGGGAAGTAACATCTCATTTACGATCTTATATCAATTTACTTGTGGCGTACTTCCACGTATGAAAACATGGGGTGTAAAAATAGTTTGGCAATATCTCTAACCAATCCAAGGCTTTCCCCTGTAGAGAGAAAGGATATAGCCTCAACCTTAAAGCATCCTCGGAGACGTTTGTCTGTTTACTTCCCCAACTAGTGTCCACAAACCCCTTCAAGTATTTGTATGCATTTTGATTCGGAGCCCCGGTGAAGAATCCCCGTTGCTCTAGCAATGTGAGCATAACATTTGTGATTTGAAAGTTGTCTGCCATAATGCGGAGCGGGACTATGGTAGTTGCATACCCTTCATTCGGCAAAACCCGATATGGAGCCGCTCTTGATGGAGATGGGGGTGGAAAGGGAACGTTGTCTTGAGGCGGTCGGCCTCGTCTATTCGCTTAAGGTTCAAGAGGAACCTCTTCAACTTGGTCATCTTCCACGTCCACATCCCCTCTATAGGCATGTTTCCAAGAGGATCATTGTTGTTGTGATCAATTGTTTAACCTACAATTGCTTCACAAAAAAGATTAATAACACGGAAGGAAAAGAAAATAACTCACACATAAAACCAAATATGTAGCTAAATCCGTTTTTAGCTCCCCAACAATGGTGCCAAAAATTGATCTCATCGAAGCCACACCTCTATATGAGGTTACATAATAGTCGATTGCAATAGTAATACCCAACAAGGAGTCGGGATTGAATCCACAGGGAGCTGAGATGGGAATTAGTAGTTTATATTTGGATTGAGCAGGTGAAGTTTCTGGATTGCACTTCCACAAATATGGTTTTGTTTTTACTTCTAAAATTATGCTAAGGATTGCAATTCTAAAGATATAAAACTAGAGAATATTATTTTTGGATGTTTTTCAAAGATATAAAAGGCCAAGGGCTAATGACATTCACCTAGGCCGGGGTGTATTGTAGCTATCAACACTCAAGTACCCGCTCAATACCTCTCGCTAAAAAAGTGATTTTTTCTCAATTCGGCTTTCTCAAGTCCAAATGGGGTTGAACAAAACAATTGATAAAATACTCAAGTCGGATTTTAGCTTTTGCAGTCGCACAGTAATTGTGCGGTCCGCACTTTGCACATGGATTCTGATAACTTTCCTTTACATTCTGCGGCTGCAAATGGAAATCTGCGATCCACACTTGAGCTTTTGTGCATGATTTTTGTCCTTGAGTTCAAATCACTCCTTTTTTGAGTTGGATTTCATCTTTGTGGCTCATTTCCATTACTCTTGCAATTAAACATATTTAATCAGTTTTCAAGAATACATTTAAACACCTTTGGACTGAAATGAAAGCAAAAAGCACTAATTAGTAGTCAAAATCCCCGCTTATCAACAGGACTATCCAGGACATCAAAGATAAGATTTTCTTGTACCAATAATATGGCTGAGTACGAAGCATGCATCCTTGGGATCAGAATGATAGTTGATATGAACATCAAGGAACTTTTGGTCGTATGGGATTTCGATCTATTGATACACCAATTCCAAGGGGAGTGGTCTACCAAAAATGTCAAGATCCTTCCATACCTGCACTATGTAAAAGAGTTATGCAAGAAGTTCACGAAGATCGAATTCAAGCACATTCCCAGGATCCAGAACGAGTTCGACGACGCCCTTGCAACTGTATCATCCATGATTCAGCATCAGACAAGAACTACATCGACCCTATCGAGGTAAAGATCAGGGATCAATATGCCTATTGCTTTCATGTAGACGAAGAGCCAGACGGTAAACCATGGTGCCAAGCTATCAAGAGATTCCTTGGATTCCTTGAGACAAGAGAGTACCCGGAGAATGCTACTAATAGCTGGCAAATCACTTTTTCATTAATGGGGAAATCATGTATAGGAGGACCCCAGACTTGGGTTCGTTGAGATGTGTAGATGTCGTTGAGGCAATAAGATTATTGGAAGAAATACATGCAGGAACGTGCGGACCCCACATAAACGGTTTCACATTTGCCAAGAAGATCTTGAGAGCCAGATACTTTTGGATGAGATTGGAAAGTGATAGTGTCCGCTTTATACAAAAATATGTCACCAATGCTAGATCCACGGGGATTTCATCCGGCATCCGCCTAATGAGTTGAATGTGATGGGTTCGCCTTGGTCGTTTGCCGCTTGGGAAATGGACATTATTGGACCTATTGATCCCGCTGCATCAAATGGGCAGCGCTTCATCTTAGTAGCCATCGACTACTTCACTAAATGGGTCGAAGCAACTACGTACAAGGCTGTCACAAAGAGGGTAGTGGTAGATTTCGTCCGAAACAACATCGTCTGCCGATTTGGAATACGCAAGTCAATCATTACTGACAACGCAGCTAACCTCAATAGTGATCTCATGAGGGAAATATGCGAGAAGTTCATAATTTTCCACCGCAACTCCACAGCCTATAGACCACAGATGAATAGGGCAATTGAGGCAGCCAACAAGAATATCAAGAGAATTATGCGAAAAATAGTGGACAATCACAAGCAATGGCACGAGAAGTTATCTTTCGCCTTATTAGGTTACCAGACCTCCATGAGAACATCCACTTGGGCAACGCCATACATGCTAGTATATGGTACCGAAGCTGTGATACCCACAGAAGTCGTGTTACCATCCTTAAGAGTCTTCCAAGAGGTCGAGTTGGACGATGCCGAGTAGATACGGGTGAGACAATAGCAACTCATGCTCATTGATGAAAAGAGTGGATGCAGTATGCCATGGTCAGCTATATCATAATAGGATGGCTAGTGCATTTGACAAAATGGTGAAGCGTCGTTAGTTCACATCTGGGCAATTGGTTCTAAAGAAAATCTTCCCCAACCAGGAAGAAGCCAAAGGAAAGTTCGCACTGAATTGGCAATGTCCTTACATGGTTCATCGAGTGTTGTCGGGTGGAGCTCTGGTCTTGGAAGAAATGGATGGAAGAGTCAACACGAAGCCCATCAACTAAGACACAATCAATAGATACTATGTTTGAAGGCAACAGAGTTAGGTTTTGCTGTAACAGAACTACGTTCAACATGACCTCCCACAGAGGGATACATGGGAAACCCATGTAGGGTTCGATTTCTCTCCCCCCCCCCCCCTTTCTTTTATAATAGAAAATCCGAATATCATTTTGTATGTGTTCTTGAACTATGCCACAACTTGATTTACTCGGGAAGGAATATGTAGTCAATCCTCATCGGATTCAGTCGTCCTTTGTAATTCAACTACATTCTGGCCTAATTCCGTTTGGATACGTAGGCAGTCTGAGTCAAACTCAACCATTTTATTCTTAATCTCAGCATCTTGCATCTATTGTAATCGAACTACATCTTGACCTTATTCCATTTGGATACGTATGCTACCTGAGTCAGGATCGGTCATATTTTTTATATTTTTATCATCATCCATGAACTACGTTCAGACCTAATGCCATTTTGGATGCGTAGGCAATCTAAAAGGGTTCGATCATAACCTTAGGAAACCTTAACAATGCATTAACTTGAATTAGGATGTAGTCACAACGGCAAGCAGTCGTGTTGTCAGAAGCATTGTTGAAGACCAAGATCAACGGGATAGAGTTTTCGAGAAGCAACACTCGCATGCGGAAAACCTTTCATAGCATGTCATAATCCAGAACGACAACATTTGCCATAAAACAAAGCTTTTCAAAAAAAATCTAGAAATATAGTAATTTGTTCCACCTACTGAACTTCGTGGCATAACCATATCAAGGGATGGGGAAAAACCAATATTGTGGTTGACATAAACCAACCCCCCCCCCCCCTCCAACTAAGAGTTTTTCTTTGAGTGTAGGGCCAATAAGACGCAAGGAAATGTTGGGAATACACTAGGGGAAATGACGGATCCGCCACTCTCTCAGGATTATCACCCCTTTTCGTTTATTTAAATTTCCTGGTGCAACTGAAACTAAGTCTTGAATCCTTTGCAGGTATCTAAGATTCAGACCGCAAATGCGAAAAATGGAATACAGTAAATAGCAAATTGTCTGCTTAACCAATCGTAGTACCTTGTACAAAATGAGCCGCTGGGTTCACCAATTGGAGCCCTATATATAGCAAACCGTCAACTCAACCAATCGGAGCACCTTGTAAAAAACGAGTGGCTAGCTTCACCGATTGGAGCCCTGTATATAGCAAATCGCCAGCTCAATTGATTAGAGCGTTCTAGACAAATCAAATGTCGGTTTCGTCAATCGAATCCTTGTGTATAGTAAACTGCTCAATCCATAAACGGAACAATCTGCACCGTCGCTCTCTCATATCAGAGGCCAGAATACAGAGTCGCAAACCTTGCTACTGAGGTTCTGCCAATCAATGGTCGGAACTTAGCTTCGCAATCAAAAGTATCTCTTAGGCATGTTTTTCTTTTCCTTTGTTATTATCTTGAATGTTTTGACGTTTTGCTCGTGCAACTTCATGCATGATTATGTTTTTTTTAAGTCAATCGCTCTGAAGCGGAGATTACTTTTCATTTTCAGTGCAAAGCTCACCCAACAAGCAGAGACGCACCATACAAGTCAAGCTCTCCCAACAAGTGGAGACACTTTTCAGTGCAAAGCTCTCCCAACAAGTAGAGATGCGCTCTACAAGTCAAGCTATCCTATCAAGCGGAGACACTTTTCAAATGCAAAACTCTCCCAACAAGCGGAGATGCAATCTACAACTACACCCGACACGAGGAGGCTCAATGCTCTGATAGCTACAGAATGGTACACAGTCCGGAGAACAATCGAATCAAGTTCAAGTATCCCATCATCTCGATCCCTAATACCGGCTCGCCGACAGCCAGGCATCATCATTCCTACATCATTTACATCACATCTTAACATATTCTGCATTGTAATTTTTGGGTATGTGCGTATTTCATTTTTGCAGGAATAAATATCGCGAAATGTGGAGCTCCTTCTAAGTAGCAGACCAAACTACAATGCTACGAGGGACATCAAACTCATTAGTGGGCCAAGGATCCAAGCTCAAGTTTAAAATGACCAGTAGAATTCCCATTTTTTAAATCTATCGAGTCAAACCACAAATGCAAAACTGCCGTGAGTACCGAATCTTCCGAATCACATTATCATCATAATACGATACTGGGGCAATTCCAGCAAGCATCGCTTCCTCAAAGTCCTCACTCTAGAACTACATGATTCTTGATCCTCGTTAAGCCCGAGGTATGTAAGCAATTCAAAGCTAGAATTCATCCCGATTCCCCAAATTTTCTCGTAGGAATTTTCTAAATCTTACGGCTCATAATCCTCGTGCCATTCCTGAAATGCAGGCCTAAAGTCGGGTCAAAATTGGCTTTGCTTTAATTTTTTTGCCCGAAAACTCTTTTATCGTCTCTGGTCAAATAGGGGCGGCTGTTGACGATCAATTTTGACCCTTCCTTTTAAAATTGATTTATTTGTACATAATAATTTAAAATAAATATTTTCAAAGTAATTTCTATCAATAAATACCTATTTTATAAAATTAACTAGGTATTAGTAGTGTTAAAATTTATAACCTAGTAATAGTATTATGTAATTACAAATATACTTACTATTTTAATATTATTAAAATAGCTTTTAAAATACATCACATAAGACTTATATTTAATTTAACAAATTACTTCTTTAATTCCTAGGATATGAAGTCTTTTCCCTAGGCTATGAAGTCTGAGATCATATTTCCATTATCACTGATTGAGTTTCAAAACCCCTTGTCTGATACCCTATGCTAATCGGTGCAAGGTCGAATCCTCAAGGATTATTTGTACTCTGTCAAAATCGGCGGCATACATTGCCATTTTACAGTACCATCATCATTATTCTTGGTCCAGAGGTCAAACGCAGAGACCTCTGGACATTGGGCCTTTATCCGGTGGAATACTGTTTGCAACGGGCAGTTCTCCTCAATTAGGTAGTAGTTATCTTTACTCTCACTACTATAATATCTGTTTTTACTCGAGTATTCTCACACCATCTACTACCCGTTGTCTTCCACTATCCTGGTTTGAATCCTGGAACCAAAAGCCATTTAATGGCATTATAAATAGAGCTTTGAGTGCTCTCGCCAAAGAAAAAGACCCAACAAGGATCAAAAAAATCTAACACGAGCTATCAACAACTTAAAAATTTCAAAGCCTAGATCTTCTATGATTATTTCAATTTCCCTTTTATTTTATTTTTTTCAGTTCTTTCAATGCTAAAGCTTGAAGCTTTGACTCCTTCGCGGCTAAATTGAATCCTCGTCTGGTCTGATGCCCATAAGGAGGTTAGTATACCTCTACTCCCTTTCCTTTGACTATTTTATTTGAAACCATGAGTATGTTATTTCTTTACTAACTGCTTTCGTTTATAATGTTGACATTAGCTCATGATTCCTTGTTCTAGCTCATAAGGACTTATTACTAATTTATGATTGACTGTTATGCTTTAGTGAGTCTTAAATCAGTTTGATTAAATTATTATGTGACTATGTTGATTGTTATGTCGAATCGAATGGCCTATACCACTAAGCTCTTTAATATGCCTTGATAATTTCCTCTGTTTGTTCTCCCTTCAGATTCTTTTAGTGTTCTATTGTGATCTTTATGCCTACCAAATTTGTCCTATTTTAGTGAAGTTTGTTATCTTGTTCCCGAAGTTTGTTGTTTGATGATTTAATTATGATGGATGTAAATGCTCAAGGCATAGTACTTGTTTGAAGCATGATAAGTTTAAATGTATAAGATGATTTCTTTCTTCCCATAAATGTATGGTAATCTGAAATAGTTCTTGAATCATTACTGTGAAAATCTTGTAGTTATATTCACTGTTAAGCACATCTATGAGCCTCATTTATGTGAAATAGTTTTACTAGGGTAACTAAGTCTGTTTGCTGATAACTTCAACAATTATCTTTGTGTTTGTTCCACTATGATCATGCCATCTTCCATTAATTAAATTATATCCATGGTTGCTACAATTGAATATCAGTTATCAAGTTGGTAAGTTGAATAGGGCTCCATCATATCCAAATATTCATCTTCAATCTAAGCATCTGAGTTAAACTTGCTTGGTATGGAGTATCCCCTGTCTGAGCACCATTCGACTCATGTAATCTAATAGACTGCAATTCTATTCTTAATGAATATCAGATTACTATGGACTAGTGTATTGGTTATGATCTCAGTTCCACCCTTATCTCTTTATGCATTTCCATGGTTCTTTTGGTTGTTTGACTGAGTCAATGACCAATATGTAAGAACACATTTATATTAATTAGACCTCTCTAAGGTTTTCTTGCACTGAGTTTACGTCATGGAAAACACTGAAGTGCACTCTTGTTGTGATAATACGTTTGCCCATCTAAAAAATTGAAGTTGAGTTTTCCTCACACCTAGAGTCTAATTTTGAATACATTTAGCATGCCACACTCCATCTAATGTTATCTATGTCCTTTAGGCCTCACATAATGGCTCTGATAGCAATTTTTCATGATCTAATCGTTGTTCAGCCTTTTCTGTGTAAGCTAGTAATCCTAAATGATCCAATGACTCTATTTGATTAACTACATATATGCTTACCTTGTCTTGTTAAACTCCAATCCTAGTTGATATGAGGATCTATGTAGAATTTCTGAATGATCACTATCCTTAACTTCTTCCAATACTAATTAACACTATGTTCAATTGATAGTATGTGGTTCATGACTAAGATTAATAATGTGATATCATTTTTAGGCTTCTTAGACTAAATATGTATCTACACTCTTTTAAAAGCATTAGCCATAGTGATAAACGTACAATGAGTTGTAATTGTTAACTTGTGTACACCTAAGGGCCAAGGCTTAGTCAATTTGTTGTCAAATGTGATTGGGTGATATTGAGATGCATGCATGTATTCATGAGTGATCAAACATTATAATATGTTCTTCTGTTCTTAGGAGGTTTGGTACCAGATGTATGCTACCTTAGCAATAGCATGATCGTGTGTTTGAAACTTCTTTGAAAACTGTCTAACATGCTAATTACCTACTTAATTCTAGATATTGTTGTGATGACATAGAGAGACTGTTTTAAGCCTTCATGGAACAACTCTATTAAGAAGGGTATATACTTATATGGTATGGTTTGTTATGGTGATTGGTTTGCATGGAAAGTGCCTCATTGGCACTTAAACCTATAAGGAAGAATGGGTCATTAGTGGTTAGGGGTATTTGGGAGTAGAGTTTAACTCTTGTTTGGGCTACTCTCCCCGGCACAAGCATTGCCCTGGGCCTCGAGACCCTTGGTAACTTTGAAGTGTCGGAGATTCTAAGGGGCTTTGACCTTGAGTGGAATTCTAACCTTAGCCCTTAATTCATTGATATCCATTAGTCTCTTTGGGTTCAGTGTATAATGACAACGAAAGATTTTCAATGTGAATAATTTTCTACATATAGCCACCACATTAGTATGACCTCCCTAAAGTTTGAACACTGATAGTCGCCTTATTTTATTTTTTTTACTCACAAGTTAAATGAATGGATGTGTATAGACTATTGTTTCTAATGACCTTTTCGATTTTCTTCTGGACATGTACAATTGTTGGGCCTGCTGAGTTCTCAAGGAACTCGGGCCTGATAACTAGGCATTTTGACGCATTTTATACTCCTTCTTGCTTATGCGTTGATTAGAAATTCATACAAAATAGTCTTAAAAGGCTCATAAGTTGTGCTTGATTGCAGGTTTGATCAACAAGGTGACAAGGTGTCAAAGATCAGCTCAAAAGGAGTAAAACTTGCACGAGTGCCAAAGACAAGACAAGCTCAGGCAAAATAGGTCAAGTGCGGCCGCACACCACTTTGTGCGGTCCGCACTAGGAGATTCAGAGAGCAGGAATTCAGGTTAAAAGGCAATGCGGCCGCATTAGATTTAGTAAAAGCTCTCTGTGGATATCGATCCCGACCCACAATCGAGTAAAAGCTATTGTGACCCTCTCTCGCTACTTTTTAGTAGTGCGGAGTTGGAAGCGATCACTTTTCGGTGCTGTTGTCGGGGAGCTAACTGTTTTGGCTATCTATTTAGTTAGATTTGTGTTTTGTTCTTGTTTCCTTCTTGTTACTAATTTGTGTGTGTCAATACTTTAGGTACCAAAATGTCTTTAAATGCTAATGACCCTCTTGGAAATGTGAATGCGGTGGAGGAGGTAGATGACATTGGAGAAGAAGAGGTGCCTCTTGTACCTCAAGGACAACATAGAGGACGCCAGGCCAATGCAAATGACAATATTCCAGACCCTCCTCGGCCACCTCGAAGAGTGGCTCCCAGAGTTCTTCCCAACAAAGGCTATGCGAGTGCTATTGTTCCGCTTCGGATTCGGGCGGGCAATTTTCAAATAACAAACGTGATGCTGACATTATTGGAGCAGCGTGGGTTTTTCACAGGTGCTCCCACTCAGAATGCGTACAAACATCTCAAGGGATTTGTGGATACCTGTTGGGGTAGCAAGCAAACCAATGTGTCCCAGGATGCACTTCCATTGAGGCTTTTCCCTTTCTCACTTAGGGGGAAAGCATTGGACTGGCTTGAGCGACTTCCCAACCATTCCATCATAACTTGGGATGAGTTGGCGGATAAGTTCATCGCCAAATTCTTCTCACCAGGACACATGGCAGCACTAAGGGATGAGATCTTAGCCTTCAAGGAAGAGCCTACCGAACCATTGTATGAGATTTAGAAGTGATACAGAACTATGGTGAAAGAATGCCCCAACAATGATATGAAAGAGGCAATGATACAACAAACCTTCTATCGGGGCATCAATACAACGAATCAATGCATAGTGAACCAAATGGCTGGGGGTAATTTCATGAAGCTGCCTTATGATGAAGCTTGCGAGATTCTTGATGAAATGGCTGACACATCCTCCGCTTGGCAAAGTAGAGCCAATGTGCCTCAGGGTGATCCCATGGTTACTCATTTGCATAAAGAACTACATGACCATGGACACGCTATTGCAGAACTTACAACAACAATGAACCAATTGGCAAAGGCACAGTTGCAATAAGTCCAAAATCCTCGCCAAGTGAATGCTTTGGAGGGTGTTAACATGTTAGTGAACCAAAGAAGGCGAAGAGGTCAACAGAACCAAGGGAATTCGGATCAATTTGACAATTATGGCTATGATGAGCAAAATGAGGAGGTGCAATATGTGAATAATTACCAAGGCCAAAGAGGAAATTCTTCCAACCAACAACAACAATGGCGATACCAGGGCAATTGGGCTATAAAACAACAAGGCAGCAATAATTGAAAATATCAACATCAAGGGAACAAACAATTGGGCAAATCAAAATAACAACCATAACAATCAAGGAAACTGGGGCAACAACAACAATTGAGGTGGAAATGACAACAACCAAGGCAGGTGGAACAATAACCAAGGAAATCAGGGACAAGGCTTTCAAAGGCCCCCAATGTACCAACAACCGAGCAATCCACCACCTTTTCCTTCCCAGGGTCCTAGTTCATCAAACAATGAAATGGGTACTATTGAAATGATGTTCGAACAAATGATTAAAAAGAATGTGGATTCCGATGCGCAATTGGCTTCTCACAATACTTCAATTAGGAATTTGGAGGTGCAACTAGGTCAAATCTCTCAGTCTCTAAATACACGCCCTAAGAGTGCTCTACCAAGTGATACGGTAGTGAACCCAAAGGGAGGAAACAATCAGGTTATGGCTGTGACAACTAGGAGTGGTCGAGGCGGCGATGTGAATGCCTCCAAACAAACGCAAGTTTTGGGTGAAGAAGTTGAGTTGCAAGAAGATGAAGTTCCTTTGGTGGTTGAGAATGTGGTTGATGAAAATGTGAATGAAGAAGTGAGGATCAATATTCATGATGCCGAGGTAGAAACACAAAGCGACGTGAACCCGTCTAGGGAGCACGTAATTGACATGCCAGAGCCGGTTGTACCAAAAGCCAAGCCACCTTTGCCTAGGCCACATCCCCCTTATCCTCAGAGGCTAGCCAAGCAGAAATGTGAGAATCACTTCAAAAAGTTCATTGACATGATGAAGATCTTATCCATTAATGTTCCTTTGGTAGAGGCTTTGGAGCAGATGCCTGGCTATGCAAAATTCATGAAAGATTTGGTGACAAGGAAAAGATCCATGGACTATGAAACTATCAAGATGACCCACCAAGTGAGTGTCATAGTACATTCAATGGCTCCGAAGATAGAGGATCCCGGTGCTTTCACTATCCCATGCACTATAGTAAGTGCAGACTTTGCTAAAGCTTTATGTGATTTTGGGGCAAGCATCAACTTAATGCCCTACTCAGTTTTCAAGACTTTGGGTATAGGCCACCGAGGCCAACTTCCATGCGATTGCAAATGGCAGACCAATCTATGAAGCGACCATTGGGTATTGTTGATGACGCGCTCGTTCGGGTGAACAAATTCATCTTGCCAGCTGATTTTGTAATCTTGGATTGTGAGGTAGATTATGAGGTCCCGATCATATTAGGGAGACCATTCCTTGCAACTGGGAAGGCTCTAGTGGATGTGGAAGTAGGGGAACTCACTTTCAGGGTGGGTGATGAAAAGGTCATTTTTCATGTGTGCAAGTCAATGAAGCATCCCAGTTGTACCGAAGTGTGCTCATTTGTGGATCTAGTCACGGCTGTGATAATTGATGATACTAGTGCAATGATCAGTGTTGAGGACCCTTTGGAGGCTGTATTGTTGAATTTGGATGTCAATGATGATGTGGGCCGAGTGGAGTGCGTGAATGCTTTACATGGAATGGGCTCTTATTCTTACGAGCCTAGGAAACTTTCTTAGGATCTTGAAAATAGGAAGATGCCTCCAACAAAGCCTTCAATTGAGGAACCCCAGTTGTTGGAGTTGAAGCCATTACCTCCACACCTCAGGTATGAATTCTTGGGCTCTAATTCAACTTTACCAGTTATTCTTTCCTCTTGTCTTACTAACATGCAGGTAGATGCCATATTGGCGGTGCTCAAAAAGCGGAAAAATGCAATTGGATGGACTCTAACTGATATTCGGGGAATAAGCCCCGCATTCTGTATGCACAAGATTATTCTGGAAAATGATGCAAAACCCTCCTTGGAACATCAAAGGAGGCTCAATGAGGCAATGCAAGAAGTGGTGAAAAAAGAGGTGATCAAGTGGTTAGATGCCGGCGTGGTGTATCCTCTCTCTGAGAGCTCATGGACTTCTCCGGTGCAATGTGTGCCGAAGAAGGGTGGTATGACCGTGGTGACCAATTCTAATAATGAACTTATTCTAACCCGTACAGTGACCGGATGGAGGGTGTGCATGGACTACCGCAAGATGAACAAGGTGACCCGCAAGGATCACTTCCCATTGCCTTTCCTGGACCAGATGCTAGATCGCCTTGCTGGGCGTGCCTTCTATTGTTTCTTGGATGGTTATTCAGGGTACAATCAAATTTTGATAGCTCCAAAGGATCGGGAGAAGACAACCTTTACTTGTCCATATGGCACCTTTGCTTTCTCTCGGATGCGCTTTGGATTGTGCAATGCACCGGCAACATTCCAACGGTGTATGATGGCCATTTTCACCGATATGGTGGAAGATATATTAGAGGTGTTCATGGACGACTTCAGTGTTGTGGGTGATTCATTCGATGAGTGTTTGCACAATTTGGATAGAGTTTTGGCCCGGTGTGAAGACACCAATCTTGTGCTAAATTGGGAAAACTGCCACTTCGTGGTTGAGGAGGGCATAGTGTTGGGCCATTAAATTTCAAAGAATGGTATTGAAGTTTACAAAGCCAAGATAGAGGTGATTTCAAGGCTTCCTCCCCCCACTTCTGTCAAGGGGGTGAGGAGTTTTCTTGGGCATGCGGGGTTCTACCGGCGATTTATCAAGGACTTTTCGAAGGTAATGAATCCTCTATGCAAGTTGCTGGAAAAGGATACAAAGTTCGTGTTTGATGAGAGATGTATGCAAGCCTTTGAACTTCTCAAGCATAAGTTGACCACCACCTCGATCATTACCGCACCCAATTGGAGATTGCCTTTGGAGCTTGTGTGCGATGGGAGTGATGTTGCGGTTGGTGCACTTTTGGGTCAAAGAGTGAACAAATGTTTCATCCGGTGTACTATGCGAGCAAGACTATGAATGAGGCTCAAAGAACTACACGGTGAAAGGAATTGTGGCTATTGTGTTCGCCAGTGG
>NW_017671300.1:282074-318062 GCF_001879085.1 Nicotiana attenuata | reverse complement strand
GATTTTCTTATGTCTGAGTCAAATTCTGTATCAAATCTCCAGCATAGACTTCTTTTTGACTTAAAAGAGCTTTCAGCTCTCTAATCTCTTCACTTGCCTTAGATAATTGTTCTGAGAAAGAAGACTCGAGACGCTCTCTTTCTTTCTCTGCCTGACTTGAAGAAGCCTTGACAACCGCAAGCTCTGAAGTTAATGCTCTTCTCTGCTGTTCCAGGTTATTTTTGTTCTCTTGCAAATCTTCTATAGTAATTTGAGCACTATCAAATTGTTCCTTCCAATTTGATGCTTCCAACTGAAAGTCACGAGCTTCCCTCTCTGAATCAAGAACAACCTTTTTAGAGTCACGTGCCACCTTCTCTAATAAAGAAACTCTGCTCATCAGCTCTGTACCAATAAGGTTGGCCTGAAAATGATAAGGGAAGAAAAATTAGAATTCTAGAAAAATTCTGGCAAATTAAAGAAAGAAGGGACATACCTTTAAAGTGGAATGAACTATGTCATTCATCAGAGTCAGACAGCTATGGCTATTCAGTTTTTCTTTCTCAATTGGGCCTACTAAAGGTTCAAGCCAAATATCCGCCTGACCGGATTTCCTCAAAAGGCTGTTGTTAGCAGGAACTTCGATAGTCACGCTCCTCATAGCAATCCTTCTACTTGAAGAACCCACTTCTGTAATATGGACAGTATAAGGAGGAGCGGTAGAAGAAGTAAAAACAGCAGAGGGAGGTTCGGAAGCAGGTGGAACAGGTACAGAAGCAGATGAAGCAGGTAAGGAAGGAACCAAAGGCACGGTAGAATAAGGAAGAGAAGGAACTGAAGATATGGGAGTTGAAGAGGAAGATAGGGGAAGTTCATCCAAAACGGGTCCTAATCCACCACTCTCAAAACCACTAACGAAAAGCTGGTTAATCGACTCATGAGTGTCATGAGGGGTGGCAACGTCATCATCAGAGACAAGATTAACAGGCCCGGTAGGAGAAAGGTGATGAGAAACTTCAGCTTCGTCAGAGACGATACGTCTCCTAACTCTTGGCCTTGTCACCAAGGAACTATCCTCCTCTTCTTCGTCGGAGCTGTCATCATCTGTGGTTTTCCTTTTCAGAAGAATATCCTGAGCACTTTCTAAGGAAAGTTGGGTTCCTAAACGAGAGGTCGCAACTGCTTCAGCAGTAACACCTCGAATAGCAAAACCTGACAGAGAGAAGGTTGAAAGTTAAAGCAATAAAGGGAAAAACTTTTACATATGAGAAAGACAAAAACTCATATCGTGAGTCTTTACTTTCCAACCATGACGATTGGAAATAAATTTCCAAGACCTAGCCTCCATAGGCGCGATCTTCAACAATTTATCTACCCGACCACGAAAATTAGGAATGTTCTCCACAACTCCCATGGTTGCTAAAAAAAAGAGGGAAACAAAGTTAAAGAAATTGATAAACTCGAAGGAAAGAGATACGAAAGAGATGAAAGACTTACGTGCAAAGTTCCACTTCTCAGGGAAGGGAACGTTTTGTTCACCCACTAAACCAACTGTGGGAGCAGCAACAAATCGGGCATACCAGCCACGATCCTTATCATCTTCTGGGCTCACCAAGACCCTCTTACTCCTAGCCACTAAGGTAAAGACGCCGTTACGAAAAAGTCTAGGGGAGTATAGATGAATTAGGTGAGGAGAGGTGAAATTAACATTTGCCAAATTGGCCAGATGCCTTAAGCATGCAACAGCCCTCCATACCCGCGGGCCAATCTGTGCTAAACAAACTTTGAAGAAACGACAGAAATCGAGAATTACTGGATCGATAGCTGGTTTAAACCCAAGAGTAAAAGGGTATGTGTAAACGAAGGAGAGTCCAGTCATATATGAAGTAATCCTTTGATTTGGATTGGGGATTACAATGGAAAAATCGTTACTCCAGTGACAATCTTTGCGAACTATGGGAGCTAAAATCTCTGAAATCATAATGGGGTAAGCATCGGAACGATCTAGACCAGAAATTTGGGTTTGAAGTGATTGTCTATCGTGCTGATAAATCGTTAGGGACTATCTCTTCTACCAAGGGCTCCTGTAATGGTTCAGAGGCCTCCTTGCTCTTAGAAGATCATTTTTGGGTAAAAGAACCTCTAGTTCTAGAGGAAGAACCAGGGCTAGGAGAAGGCATGGCAGAACCACCACCACGAGAGGATCCTAAGCTACGAAGTCTCCCACCCCTTCTATGTCTAACAGGGGCATTGGGAAAATTGTCTAAAATAGGAACTCTCTTAGGGTTAGGGTTCGAAGAAGACATGATGAGGAAGAAGAAGAAGTAAACAGAGATTTGCACAGTTTAAGTGTTCGAGATAAAAGTTTTGTGTGGAAGAAACTAAAAGGTAAAACTATATTTATAGGTAATCATCAAAAAGTGAAAACGCAATAATGGAAGGGTCACAATAATGGCAACTGGTACTTCGTGAATAGTGGAGCAGTAAAAAAGGACCTTAAAAAGGGGTGCAAGTTGCAGAATCAATAAGGAGTTAACACGTGTGAAGAACATTAAATAGATGTGACCATTGAAGCGTCAATCTTGTCACAACATTAATGATGACAAAAATTCTCCTTTTATGAAATCCACTTCCCAAATATTCAACTGACGAATAAATGAAAAGTGGGGGGACTATCTGTATTGGGGAAAATTGTATTTATATATATGGTGACGTGTCATGACACATAGACTGGTCAAACAGTCAAAAAATTAAGGTTGGTTAACAGATACGAGCAACAACAGATACGAGCAAGTTAAATGGAGAAAGCACGAGCAGTCATACAAGTAATTTAATGCTCGTACATATTCAAGACATTTAAAGGTCAAAGATCGTGAAGAGTCAAAGGAATGAATCTGACAGCAAAAAAGAGCTCAGATACAGCATTTAATAAGTATTAAATACTGGAAACGTTTTTAATGTATATGATTGCATAACGTAACATTTAAAGTCATTAGTTGCCCATAATTGTCTTATTATGACAAAGGTAAAGTCCGTATTCCCAAAATGGCTATAAAAGGGAAAGTCACAAACAACTGTGAGGGAGAAAAAAAACACTATTGGAATACACTTTGATTTACTTGCTTTTTGATTATATTATTCACAAATTTCTTTCTTTATATACTCTTTTCCGATTATCAGTAACCCGAGTTCTTCTAAATTCAAACTTTGACCTAAAATCTAATTTTTGGTTAAACACATTGTCCAAGATCAACACATTTGGTAGTCAGCCCATTCTGAATATAATGACGTTGAAGCCCAAGCCCATTAGTTCAATATCCCAGTTGCAGTTTATCTGTGATTAAGAATTTAAGATAGCAGAAATAAATTGAGATATAGGGTTTAATCAAATGAGTTAATTTTATTTAGCTGTAAAAATTGTTGTATTCTAATAAATATCTATTATTTCAGACGCCTTTCATATTCTCAACAACATTAAAACAACGGAAAGACTGAGAGGTACCCTAAAACTCCCAAAGAAAGCTTTTCGATTCATTCTCGTTCTCTCTTAAATAAATAAAGCTCGACTGAGCTAAGTCTTCCCCACAAGATTAATTTATTATGTCCATTTCATATATGGTAAATTCTCCTCCGTAAGTCCTTTATATTTTCGAATTAGATGGAACGACTTAAATTACAATCAAGGAAATAAATTAGTACTCCCTCCGGTTCAAAATAAGTGATTTTTTGTCCTTTTTCTTGTGGTTCAAAATAAGTGATTTTTCCAGATTTCAAGAATGAATTAATTATTTTTTTCCTACATTATCCTTGAAGTAAATGGTGTTGGAATATGTGTTAGAAGTATTTATATGAGATAGTAAGGGTTAATATGGTCAATTCCGTTGCTAATTAATGCTAAAAGGTGGACTTCTTAATTTGTGTGAAAACATCCAAAAAATCACTTATTTTGGACCGGAAGGAGTATTGAACTAGAGGGCACTTAATGAATTCTACTCCCTCACATAAACACTCCTAACACAATTCCAACACCATTTACTTCAAGGATAATGTAGGAAAAAAATAATTAATTCATTCTTGAAATTTGGAAAAATCACTTATTTTGGACCACAAGAAAAATGCTAAAAAATCACTTATTTTGGACGAGAGGGAGTAAATAATTGCACAATTTCACGAAATCTTGAAACAAATGAGTATAAGTGGAAGGATAGTGCAATAATTAGTGACACGGTTCTTGCTTGATTCACATGGCATTACACGACAAGGCACCAAATAACATTAAAACCTTGGACCACAAATCATAAAAATTACACACTTTTCTTCTAAAGATGAATGATTCAGACGTTGCTGTCTGTGTTTTTCTTAGTAGTTTCTACTTCACTTAGGATAGCTGCTAGGTGCATTGTCTTCATTGATGTTAACCTTAATTTTCTAATGGGCCGGTCGGGGCCAAATCATAGCTGCAACATTTGTCAGTCCAACCAACATTATTTCTTGTTTAAGATCTCTTATGATTGATTTTCTCAATTTTTTTATGGCAGTGGAAGCTAGCAAATGTAATTATTCCTTTTTGAGAAGGAAGGGCCCTACCCCACATTAATTCACAAATTTACCTACAACGGCCAATGCAAGATTTAAATTTAATGATTCAATCTTAGTTCTTAATCTTTTATTACTACATCTTAGTTTTTTGTGTCAGTCATCTTTTTTTTTTTTGCCATTGTTATTGTTTCTTAGCTTCTCTATTACTCCCTCCGGTCCAAAATAAGTAATTTTTTGGTTGTTTTCACACATATTAAGGAATTTACCTTTTAACATTAATTAACAATGAAATTGACTATATTAACCTTTACTATCTCTTCGCATAAACACTCCTAACACATACTCCAACATTATTTACTCCAAGGGCAATGTAGGAAAAAAATAATTCATTCATTCTTGAAATCTGAAAAAATCACTTATATTTGGACCACAAAAAAAGGACTAAAAAATTACTTATTATGGACCGGAGGAAGTACAATTTTTGCTTTTCATGATTATTGGGATTATGCACTTTCCTTGAATCGAGGTTGTATCGAAAACCGTTTCTTTACCTTTACAAAGAGATACTTATGATCCGTGTCAAGAATATTGAAAGTGATATATGATTATTAATATTTTGCTCATCATTAAGAGTTATGAGATGTTGACAAGGCAATAAAGGATAAGATGTTTAGCCTTTTTTTATTAGACGTGTTTCGTTTGGATTTGAATTAATTAATTAGTCGTATATGTTGAGGACCTCAGCCCTCAGGTAATGACAAATGCTTCCTTACATGGCTGCAGCCTAATTAAGGATCATTTCAATTGCCTGACTATTTGCAGTAATTAATGATCAGTTGCGAGCATACCTAGCATTGTAATCTGATTATTAAACATGTTTCCCCATACTTTTGTTGTTGTCCTTCTAGACGACAGTGTCTTGCAAGGTAATATGCTCATCATCACTCTAGCTAATTAGAAACAGAGCAGATTCAGAATTTAAACTTTATGCGTTATATATATATATATATATATTATTTGTAGTAATTTAGTGAACTTTTATACATAAATTTACAATATATATATATATATATATATATATATATATATATATATATATATATATTATTTGTTGTAATTTAGTGAACTTTTATACATAAATTTACAATAGAGATATTCACATGCATTTATGTTAGCAATTTTCTGAAAAATAATGCATATAATATCTAACGCATTTCACATCGCAAAAGGGAGAGAAAAGTGAAGTACTATATAAGATCATAAAATACAAGTTCACGTAGTCCACTCATTTTTAATTAAGCTTGATCACGTGGTAATTGAATGGGTCCAAATTTGGATAACCACGACCACGACCACAGACGAGTACGACCAACGGCGAGGTCCTCACAGCTTAACATGACTCCGATACGAGGTGCTAAGGAGGTTCCTTGGAGGGGGCCCAGGAATATGTTTTGTAGAACCCAGAAGGGGTTTGTCCCTTCTATATAATGGGGGGAATAATTTTGTAAAAGGGGGCCTTTTTTTTCTTGTCTCTCTCTCAGTAACATCTCTAAGATATAGCAACAATTGTAATACTTTCCGATAAGCATTTTCTAACATCCAATCACAGATCTTCATGAGATTAAATAATTTTTGTGTGTTCATTGCCAATCTTCTTTCGTTCTAAAGGTGTCTAACGGGCCGGGTTAACCCGGAACCGGACCGGCCCGGTTCATAAGGGGTCGGGTGGGCTGGGTAGGAGGGGTAGAAGGGGTTGGTCCGTTTATAATTTTTTACCGATTAACCGGACCGGTTAAACCCGGTCCATGTGAACAGTACCTCTAACCGGTTTAACCGTCCCGGTTCAACGGCTATTATTTTTTTTTTTTGAATTGTGTGGGGCCATTGACCGTTGGCAATGGTCAGAACTGAAAATGATCCGTTAGCCAACGGATCAATTGCATAAATAGCCAATTTTTTAACCCTTTTTGAATTTACAAAATTAACCTTCTCTAAAACTATAACTAATTACCCCCCCCCTTCCTTCATTTCTTCACTCAAATCTCATTTCTCAATCTCAATTTTTCTCATTCTCTTATTCTCCAATTTTCAAGACTTCAAGTCTTCAATTCTTCTTCTAATTTTATTTGGCTCTCTTTTCTTGAATTTAATTTATCGTGTTTTATCATTCGGGTTTTGAAGTTTATACAATTGAACTTCAAATTGAAATACTTGCTTGACGTTTGTTCGTGGTAACATCGGAATTGCGTAATCAAGTGCTCAATTTATTGTCGAATTCGGTGCACTCCCTCCAACTCTTTCTCTTATTTACTATTTTAATTGCATATTTAATTTTAGCTTATACTTTAATTTTTACTATATGTTGAATGCTGCTAAAAGAGCGTGTAGAAAAGTTACTGGTAGGGGAAATAAAAAAAAAGAGGTAGTGATTCAGCATCTGGTAGTAATAGTACCCCATATACACATGTTTCCGAAACATCACCTAATGATAATATAGATTATGAACAATTACAAGAAGATTATGGAATAGAAGATAATGAATTAGGAATGGAAGATGAGATACCAGCTACACCTACTAGTGCTGGAGTTGGTAGTGTTGGAGTTGCTACAAGGGGTGGTGGTCGTGGCACTAGTAGTAGACCACCTGTGGCTCCGACTACTAATCGTAGAAAAAGAAGTAAGGTTCGGAATTTTTTTGAAATAATTGAAGGTACTGACAGAGTTAGATGCAAACTTTGTAAAGATGATTTTAAACATTTGACTGGAGAAAATTTAGGGGGGACTGGGACGCTTAGTAGACATATGAGAATTGCACATCCCATAGAATTAGGCTCTGATGGTGATGAAAATCAAACAACTATTAACCCTACTACTGGAGGATTATTGAAATATGATAAAATGAAGGATCGTGAGGAGTTAGCAAAAATGATTGCTTTAGGTTGTCTACCTTTTTCTTTTGCTTCTTCGTCATATCTTATTATGTATATTCAAAGGATTTACAATCCTTTATTTAAAGGTATCCTAAGAAGTACTTGTAGAGCTGATATCTTTAGAATTCATGGACAATATCAGACATATATACATTATTTGTTTAGCCACCTTCCTTGTAGAGTTTCTCTAACTTCTGATATTGGCCATGCTGTTAATGGACGTGATTATTTGACAATTACATGTCATTGGGTAGATGATACTACTTGTATGCAAAAACGTATTATCGCTTTTAGATATGATGAAGATCAGGGTCATACTGCTGCATTTATAAGTAGTACTATTTGTGAAGTTGTTGAATTTTATAATCTCAAGCAAAAAGTATTGTGTATGTCTTTTGATAATGCTTCTAACAACGATGCCGCAATTTCAATATTAAAAATGCATTTGCAACCACCTCTTGATGAAATTTTTCATGTTAGGTGTGCATGTCATGTATATAATTTAATTGTTAAAAGTGGCCTTGATTTATTTTCAACTGAGATTACTCATGTTAGAAGAGCAGTTGGTGTTATTCAAGGAAATAATAGACAATCTAGAATAAAGGAATTTAAGAATAAGTGT
Source organism: Nicotiana attenuata (assembly GCF_001879085.1). Classification (NCBI taxonomy): domain Eukaryota; kingdom Viridiplantae; phylum Streptophyta; class Magnoliopsida; order Solanales; family Solanaceae; genus Nicotiana; species Nicotiana attenuata. Next base: position 309,992 of record NW_017671300.1, on the reverse strand, counting down.
GTCCAGTATAACCTTAAACCCAGATTCATGCCAGACGAAATTGTTACTAGATGGAATTATACATATATATTTTTAAAATGTTGCTACAAATATAGATTCCCAATAACTGAAGTTGCTAATGCGCATTGTACTGATCCAAACCGTATGTTAACAACTAGTACTTGGGAGGTTATTAATGATGTTGTTAAATTTTTACATAAATTTTATACAGCTACTGTTGAGTTTCTGGAGCATATTACCCTACTGTTACTATGGCTTTAGTACATATAACTGAAATTTCTTTTCTACTCTCTGAATTTAAGAAGAAAGAACAATATAAGGATGTTGTGGAAAAAATGCAAGCAAAATTCAAAAATATTTCTTTCCAATTCCTCCGATTTACTTAATTGGTGCTGTTTTAAATCCTTCTATTAAGATGTCTGATTGTCACCAATTAATGAATGCTTTATATACTTATATGGAGATTGGACCAACTGAAACCCCAGATTTATATGTTTCTATGAACAAGCTAAATGATTATTTACAACAATTATATAATTATTATGCAAATGTAATTGATGATGCTGCTCGTATCGTAGGCAATGTTAATCCCACTATGCACTGTAGCACTTTTGCTACTGTGGATGAGGAAGAAGGCCTTGATAGTTTTAATATTTTTTTTACATTTTCTAACACTCAAACCAGTAGCAGGAACATTGATGAACTTCAATTCTACTTGCAGAAGCAAAAAGAGCCTCGCACAAAGGAATTTTCACCGTTGGGATGGTGGCATGAGAATGGAAAGCAATTTCCTGTTCTTTTCGCTATGGCTCGGGACGTGCTGAATGTGCCAATTTCTACTGTTGCATCGGAGAGTGCATTTAGCCAAGCAAGACAACAACTTGGAGACACCCGCCACTCATTGGGAAGCAATGCTTTGGAAGTTTTAGTATGTTTCAGAGATTGGATTAGATCGGAACGAAGAAATCAAGGACGTGAAGATGTTGATAGCCCAGAAAACGAGGAACTTGGAGATATATTAACACATGGTAACCCATCCGAATTTAACACTCCAGAAGAAGGTCAATCGGTTCATATTGATTATGAAGAACTTACTAAGGCAATGCAAAACCTTTGAATTTACTTGTTGTTAAAAATGTAAACCTTTCAATTTGTAGGTTTGAATTATGAAATAAAAGTAGCACTTGCAATAAGTGCAATTTTTTCCCATCTTCCTTGTATTCTTTATGTTAGTACTTTGTATTAATATAACTTACAATATTTATACAAAATTCCAAAAAAAAATTAAAAATACACTAAACTCGGCCTGGCTCGGCCCCCTCAACCCGTAACCCTTACGGTTCAATTTTTACCCGAATAAACCCGAACCTGTTAAACTCGTTAAGAACCAACCCGGAATCGGCCCGGACCGTAACCGGTACGGGTCCAAAAAATAGAGGCCCGGCCCGGCCCACCCGTTAAACACCCATATTTCGTTCTAAGTGATTATGATTCCTTGCCAATCTTCTTTCATTTTCATTGATTCATTTGTTCAAAAAGGTTGTGATATCTTTTGATCCAAACAGTAATCCTAGAGATAAATGTGTGGGTTCTATTAAATCAAAGCGGGTAATATGTATAACGGGCTTGGATTGTGACAGATATTGTAGGTAATTAAATCGGTGTACCAAAGCATCATATATGTTGAAGTGGTATAATTAGGAGCTCGATCGAAATGGTTTTATTATGCGTATTGTATCAGAGGTTTACCAATTGTTTGGCAACAAGTGATAACTAATGGAACCACATATGTTCTACTAGTAATTTATTTAATCTAAAATGAGTTGTATTAAAACAAAATGAGACAGACAAACTAGTAAAATGCAAATTAACAGAATATATTAAGACAAATGGTTTCAAACTAGTACTAAAACGACTCACAAAAATTGCTATCAACAGACAAATTTGTACGACAAGTCTGAGGTTTTAGTTGTCTCTTTTGTTTGCACTTCTCAGTATCCACTTTTCAATTAACTCCATGACATATAGGAGCTGGCAAGGGGCCATGTCCATTGACCCTCCTCTTCAATTTACGGTTACTTTGGTTCATTTAGTAGTTATTCGGATAAAAAAAGTTTTAATAGTTATTCGGGGATTATAATGCATAACGGTCTATGGTCTACTCATGCAAGTTTTATAGTGGAGGGACTATTTGTGCGGGATATAGTGATGCAAAGATTATTTATGATGTGGTTAATAATGCAGGAATTGTCACGTAGTGAATAATAATGCGAGATTTTAGGAATTACCTAATTAAAAGCATTTTTATTTTTGAATATTCTTATCCATATATTGCTGTTACAAGTATTCATATATCATATTCAATTTTGCATAAAATAATACATAAATATTATAACATAATGGTAACATTCTCACATACTGGTTGTTGATGCATGGTGCATTTGGACTCTTATATGATTTTGAGCATTAATTTTTACTGCATGAACTATCTTTTGAGGTTGAATTAGACCCAAAGTCCTTAAAATTTCATAACTAAGCAATGATAATTGATAAACAAACTGTTATATATTTAGCATAATAGACCTTATCAATAAATGAAACCCCTCCTCCCTTCCAAAAACGGAACTTCCCTCTCTTTAAGAATTCATACGAGAAAGTCAGAAAACATAGACTCCCAACAATTCCCTTTCTTTCAGGACTCTTTCATATAGTACCTGTGGGCAAGTTATCATAAGGAAAAAAAAAAGATTTCTAAAAAAACTCTACAAATGTGATGACCCAAAAGGTCATCACCTGTTTTAAATTAGATTCTATGACTTCGAGGCCTTAAAAACCTCATTTAGAGTCACCTCAATTTGCGTGCGCAGTCCGGGCGCATAGCCGGAAAGCTTATATGTGAAAATCTCTGAAAAATGCTAAGTTTTGATTATAAAATGAGTAAATTTGACTTCGGTCAACATTTTTGGTAAACGGACCCGGACCCGTGATTTTGACGGTCCCGAAGGGTCCGTAGGAAAATATGGGACTTGGGCGTATGCCCGGAATCGAATTCCGAGGTCCCGAGCCCGAGAAATGAATTTTAAAGGAAATTATTTTCTGAAATTGTTTAAGGAAATTTGAAATGAAATTTGACTAGAACGTGTTGGTATCGGGCCCGTATTTTGGTTTCGGCGCCCGGTACAGGTGTTATATATGATTTAAGATGTTTCTGCAAAATTTGGTGAAAAACGGACGTCGTTTGACGTGATTCGGACCTAAATTGCTAAATTTGATACTTGATGAAGTTTGAGAAAAAGTTCTTGATTTTTGAGGTTTGATTCATTGTTAATGATGTTATTTTGGCGATTTGATCGTACGGATAAGTTCGTATGATGTGGTTAAGTTAGTACATGTATTTGGTTAGGAGCCCCGAGGGCTTGGATGTGTTTCGGAAAGTTTTGAGTTTAAGAAAAGTTGCAGATTTTCTGCAGTCAGTGCCCAGGGATATTACCCTTCGCGTTCGCGTGGTATCACCGGCGAACGCGTAAGGCAAAGATCCCAGGTGTCCAGCTTCTTCTTCGCGAACGCGAAGCCACAGTCGCGAACGCGGAGCGTAGGGGGATTGCTAATCGCGAACACGACCTGTGTGACACGAACGCGAAGGGTCATGGGGGAGGGGTCATCACTTGTGCATCGCGAACGCGACCATTGGTCCGCAAACGCGTAGGCTCGAGGAGTTCCTACTCTGCGAACGCGAGCCGATGCCCGCGAACACGAAGGCTGCCCAGTCTGACCCATCGCGAACGCGAAAGGCAATTTTGCCCAGTTATTTTAAAGTCCCAAAACAGAACCCATTACGGGATTTTCATAAAATTTCATAAACCCTTTCTTCTCCAAAGCTCCTAGGCGATTTTTGAAGCACTTCTTCACCAAAGCTTCTTGGGTAAGTAATATTTAACTTGTTTCCTTCATTTTCCATTAACACCCACTAGAATCCTAGGCCTAAAACATGTAATTAAGGGTAGAAAATAAGGAATTTGGGTAGAACTAGGGATTTTTGATTAATGGTGATTTAGACCTCGTTTTGGGGTTGAATTCTGAAAATAATTATATATTTGGGCTCCTGGGTGAATGGGGGATTTGATTTTGGTCCGAACCTCGTGTTTTGACCAAGCGGGCCCGGGGTCAATTTTTGGGTTTTTGGAAAGAATGATTAAATGGCTATAATTGAGCATTGGAATTGGAATGTTTAGCATTTATTGATATTATCAGGTTAGTTATGTATAGATTCGATTGGGTTGGAGCCAAATTTGAAAGGAAAGGCGGTATTTGAGGCTTGAGTTAGCTGTGGAAGTTTGAGGTAAGTGTTTGGTCTAACCTTAGCTTGAGGGATTAGGAGTTGAGTCCTATTTGCTATGTGGTATTAGTCGTGTACGACGTATAGGCATGGTGACGAGTATCTATTCATTGGTGTCTAGCATGACCGTGAGTCTTTATATTGTGAATATCTTGATTTCATTGTATTCTTCATGCTTTGGTGATGATTTCTAGTTGTTGTGAAAAGTTTGTGGAAGGAATTGAGACCTTTGAACATCTTGGAGCCTTGGCTCGAGTTATATTATGAATTGTGAAAGTATATGAGATGATTGAATCCTTTGGAGCATTGGCTCAAGTGGTAAAGTGAGTTATTGAAGTACAAGTGAAAGATAGAGAAAGAGTTATTGAAATGTTCCCTTGCCGGGATTTAATTATTTAACTGTTGTTCCCTTGCCGGGATTTTATTATTTGATTGTTGTTCCCTTGCCGGGATTTAATTATTTAATTGTTGTTCCCTTGCCGGGATTCCTATATGTTCTTGTTTATTTTCCTTGCCCTTGTTTGTGATTGTTGTTTGGGTGAGGAAGAGTGTTAAAGCACGAAGGGTGATACCGTGTATTGTTGATATTTTGAGGAAAGAGTGTAAAGCACGAAGGGTGATGCCGTGCCGCACGATGTACCATTCCGTGCCGATTCTATTGATTATATGTAAGGAAAGAGAGTAAAAGCACGAAGGGTGATGCCGTGCACATTTTATCATAAAATTTCTTTGGTGAGGAAAGAGAGTAAAAGTACGAAGGGTGATGCCGTGCACGTTTTTATTATATCATTGCTTGGTGAGGACGAGAGTAAAAGCACGAAGGGTGATGCCGTGCACTTATTGATTTCTGATTCTTGTTGACATTCTAGTTATGTTGTTCCTTTCCTTACTTGATGTTTTATTCGGAACTGTTATCTCCCTCGCAACATGTTCCCCCCTCCCACATTGACTGGTTATTTTCTGTATTTCTTTTTCGCTGTATATATATATATATATATTTGTACTGCACAGGTTTATTTGGTAGTCTGGTCCTAGCCTCGTCACTACTTCGCCGAGGTTAGGCTAGACACTTACCAGCACATGGGGTCGGTTGTGCTGATACTACACTCTGCACTGTGTGCAGATCCAGGAGCAGCTTTCAGACAGTAGTTGGAGGGCTTCCTTCAGTCCACCCGAAGACCTAAGGTAGACCTGCAGGCGTGGCCCTGGCGTCTCCCTCTATCTCTATTCTCTGTTTCATTTTCTTCGTAGAAACAGTTTACTGTATTTTCTTCAGACCTTGTATGTAGTGACTCTTAGACAGTCTGTGACACTGTGACACCAGGTTTTGGATATTTGAGGTTTTAGAAGCTGTAATAGACGCAGTCTTAAGATATATAACTATTGACTTCTGCTTATTTATTTAAAATTCCGCTGTTATCATATTATCGTCTGGTATTTTGTTAAAGAGAAGAAACATGAAAGTGTAGTAATTATGTAAGGTTGGCTTGCCTAGCTCCCATTAGTAGGCGCCCATCACGGCCCCCAAGGGTGGAAAATGCAGGTCGTGACAACAAATCTCTAATATATTAGTTAGTATATAATGTGTATAGTATTAGTACTATATATTATGTAGAATATTAATATATGATGTGTAAAATATCATTATATATATATATATATATATATATATATATATATATGCATAACAATTCTGGTGTACAGTACACTACAAATATATGTAGTATATAATATGTATAATACCATTATATAATATCTATTTTACATGCATAACAATTTGTATTAAAAAAGGGAAAATGAGGGAAGAGATTACAAGATTGGGAATCGAACCCCACCAACAAAGTAAAAGTTCAAATTAAGGGTGTTAAAAGGGTCGGATCAGTCCGGTTCCGGACCGGCCCAGACCGATTAAAACCGGAACCGGCCTGGACCGGTAGAAGGGTGCTGGGTTGGGCTGGGTTAAGGGTGTAGGGCGGGTTGCACCATTTACCTTCGAAATATCGGTTACCCGGACCGGTCTAACCCGGTCAAGGAACAATGTTCTTCAACCGGTTAACCGGCCCGGCCCGGCCCGGCCCAGACCGGTTTAACGGTAACTTTTTTCTTTTTAAAGGTGGGCTCAAATTTCTTGACCGTCGGCAACGGTCCATTTCATAATATGGCCGTTGCAATGGCTGAATTGCATATTTAGCCCATTTTGGGGTTTTTTTTTTTTAAAATTAACCCCCCTTTGAAAATCTATAAATACCCCCCCCCTCTTCCTCATTTCTTCACTAATCTCTCAATTCTCAATTCAAGACTTCAAGTTAAATCATGCCTTGTACTTCTACAGTGCGCTCATGTGTTTGGGAACACTTTGAGGTGGTAGAAGAAAATGAAGAAGTTCAGAAAGTAAAGTGCAAGAACTATGGTCTAGTCTGAAATCGTCGTCCAAAGTGTGGCACAGGCAGTTTAAGGAGGCATATAAAGAATTGTCTTGAGCGTCCTCCGAAAATTCGTATTTAAGTTGATTTGAGACAATTTGTGTTATTTTCAAATTATTAGACGTATTTAGCTTAATGTTTTAGTTTGTTAGATTAATTTGAAGTATTATTATGCAAACTTCAAGTATTTATGCTTAAAATTACTATTTTTTTGTTAATTTTTTTATTTTAAAATTATTAGACGTATTTATGTTTAAATATTTTTTTTTTGTTAATTTACTTGTTAAATGCAAACTTCAATTTCGTAATTTTGAAATAAATGTAGCACTTGCAATTTATAAGTGCAATTTTTTCCCATCTTCATTGTANTTAATATAACTTACAATAGTTATACAAAAATACAAAATACAAAAAAAAAAATTAAAAATAACAATAACCCGGCCCGGCCCCATGAACCCGTAACCCTTACGGTTCAATTTTTACCCGGATGAACCCGAACCCGTTAAACCCGGTATGCCCCAATCCGTAACCGGCCCGGACCATAACCCGTACGGGTACTAGATTCCCCTACCCAGCCCGATCCGGCCCACCCGTTAAACACCCATAGTTCAAATCTCATTACAACATTTTTTTAACAACGATTTCTGGTGAAAACTTCAATCTTGAAGCATCCTCAGTAGTGGTGACCCTTTCACTATTCCACGAACTGATACATGTACGGACTGCTCGTACGGAAAAGCCGGGGGCTACAAGATTGGGAATCGAACCTTCACCAGCAAAGTAAAAGTTTAGGCAGGCAATTATAGCTATATTAATATTTTACTAAAATATATAGTAGTATATAATGCGCATAAACATTTAAGGTATTTAGTATATCTAGAAAATTGAAATATAAAAGAAAAATTACTACTCCCTCCATCTCAAATTATCTGTCGTAATTTTTAAAAATAGTTGTCTCTAATTATTTATCTTTTTAGAAGATCAAGACAAACTTAATTATTTTTCCTATTTTACCCTTAGTAGTAATTATTTTTGAAGACGATAAATACGTTAATTATGTGGTAATTATAGGTGGCTAACGGGTCGGGTTGACCCGGAACCGGACCGGCCCAGACTGGTTAAAACCGGAACCGGACCGGCCCGGTTCATAAGGGGCCGGGTGGGCTGGGTTGGGGGGTTAAAGGAGTTTGTTCCGTTTAAAATTTTCCACCGGTTAACCGGACCCGGTAAACCTGGTCCGGATGAACAGTACGCGTAACCGGTTTAACCGGCCCGGAACCGGCCCGGTTTAATGGCTAGAATTTTTTTTTTTTAATTTTTGGCAGGTGTGGGTCCCATTGACCGTTGGCAACGGTCAGAAATTGAACTGATCCGTTAGCCAACGGATCAATTGCAAAATATCCATTTTTATTTTATTTTTAACCTTTTTTAATTTTACAAATTAACATTCTCTAAACTATAATACCCCCCCCCCCCTCTCTTCTTCATTTCTCACTCAAATCTCATTTCTCTATCTCAATTTCTCTCATTCTCTTATTCTCCAATTTTCAAGACTTCAAGTCTTCAATTTCATCTTCTAATTTTATTTGGCTCTCTTTTCTTGAATTTAATTTATCGTGTTTTATCATTCGGGTTTTGAAGTTTATACATTTGAACTTCAAATTGAAATACTTGCTTGACGTTTGTTCGTGGTAACATCGGAATTGCGTAATCAAGTGCTCAATTTATTGTCCAATTCGGTGCACTCCCTTCAACTCTTTCTCTTATTTAATATTTTAATTACATATTTATTTTGTGCTTATACTTTAATTTTCACAATATGTTTAATGCTGCTAAAAGAGCGTGTAGAAAAGTTACTGGTAGGGGAAATAAAAAAAGAGGTAGTTCTTCAGCATCTGGTAGTAATAGTACCCCAATTTCTCTTGTTCCCGAAACATCGCCTAATGATAATATAGATTATGAACAATTACAAGAAGATCATGGAATAGAAGATGATGAATTAGGAATGGAAGATGAGATACCAGCTACACCTACTAGTGCTGGAGTTGGTAGTGTTGGAGTTGCTACAACGGGTGGTGGTCGTGGCACTAGTAGTAGACCACCTGTGGCTCCGACTACTAATCGTAGAAAAAGAAGTAAGGTTTGGAATTTTTTTGAAATAATTGAAGGTACTGATAGAGTTAGATGCAAACTTTGTAAAGATGATTTTAAACATTTTACTGGAGGAAATTTAGGGGGAACTGGAACGCTTAGTAGACATATAGAGAATTGCACATCCCATAGAATGAGGCTCTGATGGTGATGAAAATCAAACAACTATTAACCCTAGTACTGGAGGATTAATTAAATATGATAAAATGAAGGATCGTGAGGAGTTAGCAAAAATGATTGCTTTAGGTTGTCTACCTTTTTCTTTTGCTTCTTCGTCATATCTTATTATGTATATTCTAAAGGATTTACAATCCTTTATTTAAAGGTATCCTAAGAAGTACTTGTAGAGCTGATATCTTTAGAATTCATGGACAATATCAGACATATATACATTATTTGTTTAGCCACCTTCCTTGTAGAGTTTCTCTAACTTCTGATATTGGCCATGCTGTTAATGGACGTGATTATTTGACAATTACATGTCATTGGGTAGATGATACTACTTGTATGCAAAAACGTATTATCGCTTTTAGATATGATGAAGATCAGGGTCATACTGCTGCATTTATAAGTAGTACTATTTGTGAAGTTGTTGAATTTTATAATCTCAAGCAAAAAGTATTGTGTATGTCTTTTGATAATGCTTCTAACAACAATGCCGCAATTTCAATATTAAAAATGCATTTGCAACCACCTCTTGATGAAATTTTCCATGTTAGGTGTGCATGTCATGTTTATAATTTAATTGTTAAAAGTGGCCTTGATTTATTTTCAACTGAGATTACTCATGTTAGAAGAGCAGTTGGTGTTATTCAAGGAAATAATAGACAATCTAGAATAAAGGAATTTAAGAATAAGTGTGTCCAGTATAACCTTCAACCCAGATTCATGCCAGACGAAATTATTACTAGATGGAACTATACATATATATTTTTAAAATGTTGCTACAAATATAGATTCCCAATAACTGAAGTTGCTAATGCGCATTGTACTGATCCAAGCCGTATGTTAACAACTAGTACTTGGGAGGTCATTAATGATGTTGTTAAATTTTTACATAAATTTTATACAGCTACTGTTGAGTTTTCTGGAGGATATTACCCTACTATTACTATGGCTTTAGTACATATAGCTGAAATTTCTTTTCTACTCTTTGAATTTAAGAAGAAAGAAAAATATAAGGATGTTGTGGAAAAAATGCAAGCAAAATTCAAAAAATATTTCTTTCCGATTCCTCCGATTTACTTAGTTGGTGCTGTTTTAAATCCTTCTATTAAGATGTCTGATTGTCACCAATTAATGAATGCTTTATATACTTATATGGAGATTGGAGAAACTGAAACCCCAAATTTATATGTTTCTATGAACAACCTAAATGATTATTTACAGAAATTATATAATTATTATGCAAATGTAATTGATGATGCTGCTCGTACTGTAGGCAATTTTAATCCTACTACGCAATGTAGCACTTCTGCTACTGTGAATGATGAAGAAGGCTTTGATGATAGTTTTAATATTTTTTCTACATTTTCTAACACTCAAACAAGTTGCAGGAACATTGATGAACTTCAATTCTACTTGCAGAAGCAAAAAGAGCCTCGCACAAAGGAATTTTCACCGTTGGGGTGGTGGCATGAGAACGGAAAGCAATTTCCTGTTCTTTTCGCAATGGCTCAGGACGTGCTGAATGTGCCAATTTCAACTGTTGCATCGGAGAGTGTTTAGCCAAGCAAGACAACAACTTGGAGACACCCGTCACTCATTGGGAAGCAATGCTTTGGAAGTTTTAGTATGTTTCAGAGATTGGATTAGATCGGAAAGAAGAAATCAAGGACGTGGAGATGTTGATAGCCAGAAGACGAGGAACTTGGAGATATATTAACACATGGTAACCCATCCGAATTTAACACTCCAGAAGAAGGTCACTCAGTTCATATTGATTATGACGAACTTACTAAGGCAATGCAAAACCTTTGAATTTACTTGTTGTTAAAAATGTAAACCTTTCAATTTGTAAGTTTGAAATTTGAATTATGAAATAAAAGTAGCACTTCCAATAAGTGCAATTTTTTCTCATCTTCCTTGTATTCTTTAAATTAATACAAAGTATTAATATAACTTACAATAGTTATACAAAATTCCAAAAAAAAAATTAAAAAAACAATAAACCCGGCCCGGCCTGGCCCCCTCAACCCGTAACCCTTACGGTTCAATTTTTACCCGGATGAACCCGAACCCGTTAAACCTGTTAAGACCTAGCCCGGAACCGGCCCGGAACCAAACCCGTATGGGTTCAAATAACACAGGCCCGGACCGGCCCGGCCCACCCGTTTAACACCCTTGGTGGTAATATACGATTTTTCAAATACCAATAAGACACAAATAAGGGTAACATAGTTAAAAGTACTTTTTAATTTTTTTAAGGGACATGTAGAATAAAAACACAACAGATAATTTAAGACGAAGGGAGTAAAAAGAGAAATCTTGAAAGAACTGAGAGATGGTAAATAAGCCATAAAGAGGGAAAATGTTTGACAGGTTATGGTAATTTTTTGTTTATGGAAGAGAGAGAAGAGACCAATTAATAATATTGACATAATTAATGATAAGGATTAAATTGATTGCTTATTGCATGCAATGACTGATAAAGATGAGTTTTATTTCTAGAGCTTTAAAATATGAAGCTCTCCGGTTACCAATTGGCTTTCCAATTTATTCAGAGAATGAACCATTTTTTGTTGGCAAACTAATTAAGTTCATTTCCGTCTCATAATCTTAGCTTAGATTTTCAACACAAGAGGAACAATTAAATAAAACGCGTGAACTGGTGAGACGTTATTAGTACTACTAGTTGTTATACAGTGAAAAAATCATTTCTATAGCAAGTTTAGAAAAGAATCCTAGTAAGATAAGATGGTCACTAATAAAATTCATATTCCGACGCCCTTGACCTAGGCTAGGACAATTAAGGGGGTAGATGAATCAAACACAGGGGTGTACAAACCGAACCGGAACCCGCGGTATACTTTAACGCGGTCGTGCCAAGATTGCCTTCTGAAACTTCATATGTTGAAACCCAGCGCGGCGGCGCCAGGCGCCCTCCATAGCGCCCAAATGTTTTCAACACTGTCTCCAGCGCCACAGGTGGTGCCAGGCGCTGTCTGTGGCGCCCAAATGGCCTTTTTCCCAGTTTTGTTCGTTTTAGCTCAAATCTTGCACGTTTCGCCCCCACTTGTTCCCGAATTATTCCTTCAAGCAAAAACACTTTAAATTAATATAAATCATAGCATTTAACAGCTCATACTCACGAAACAAGAGTAAAACATGAGGCGATATACATAGAAATATATATACTTTAAGCTAAACATCATAACTGTCCACTCTTTTTGGAAGAACACAATCTTTGAGAACATAAATTTTAATGTTAAATGGAAGTTTTATATAATAGTAACAGAGAACATAAATAAATGGAAAAAAAATAGGAAAAAGGCCAAAAAAAAAACAGGAAAAAAGATAAATGGCAATCCTTATCTATGGAAGGTGCCACATCACCTCTTCCATTCCCATATATATATATATATATATATATATATATATATATATATATACACACACACACACATTAGTATTATTTCATGAACTTAGCTTTTTTTCTTTAATTTTTGTTTGATAATGAAAAAATATATTTTAAATAATTTATCAATGTGATTATTAAAATGTTTATACACATTGATATGGGTATATGCGTAACGCGTGTACCCAAAGACTAGTATCTTTAATTAACTTTGATTGATGTTAAGTACTAGCATTGAGATAAAGGGTAGAGATTAGAAGGGGGCCGATTTGATGTACTAAAATAAAAAAGAGATAAACTAGTTGAAGAAAAATGATTAATTTGAGAGCATTCAGGTCCCCAATTTTGCAAAAGCTGGGAGGGTAGAAGTTGACAGAGAAAGGAGGAAAATAGAGAAATAGCCATTTTGTAATAGAAAAAGGAGTGAGGGTCATATTGGTATTAATTTATGAGTTAGGCTAATATTGATACTTTATTTGTTCTAAATCACCAAACATTTAAAAGAATATCAAATAAATAAAATATTACAAAAGTTATTAAATAACTTCCAGAAAATCAGATGTTAAGTTTGGACCTATAAAAATCATGAAACCTGAAAACTGAATGTCAAACCTTAGCTACCTTCGAATTTGTGCATTTACTCCAATTTGCAATAGCAATAGCTTACAAGTCAACTATACATAAAGAATGAGAAAGTATCTAAACAAACAAGACAAGTCCGTAGTTATAACATCAATTGACCACCAAGTCCTTATACGGTTCATTAGAATATTTTTTAAGAGAACATTTTTATCTAATTAGTTTTGGAAAGATAACGCAAAGGGATATGATTCAAAATTTCTTTATTTGAAAATATGGTTTCAATAACTACCAAAATTTATCACCAAAGCATTTTCTGATCTTTCCATCAAGCTAAGGTATTGCAACAACGATAAGGTTTATTGCTATCTAATCACATGATCATATGTTGCACTTGGTTGCTTCATAAGTTACTAAATTAAATTGTTTGCTCACTTAATTTTTGGTCCAAGGTTTCTCTTTTCCGCTAAAATTTTCAAAATTACTAATTTCCAGAGATAAAAAATTGTGCAGTTATACTATGTGCCTTGTCATTTAATAATAATTATCTCACTTCAAAAGTTTCCTAGTCAATACTTAGATAATGAAACTAAATTATAACGAGTTGAGGATGGAGGAATATTGATTATCTGCAAGCACACATACTAGATAGGATCCCACAGGATGTGACGATTAGTGGCTTATGTAACACATAATTCAATCATTAACCTTCACATTTTAACGGAGTTACTCATGATGCATGAATATACAATTGTAGGCTGTAGCAGCGTGGTAATCTAGTGTTGACATGAACTCATGGTAGGAAAAGAGCTCTTAGTACGTCTTTATAATTGCGTAATCCAGGAGTAATATTGTCCGTTTTGCCATGATGCTTGATATTAAAATACTTTATCATAATTTAAGGATTGCTTCCTTATAAACTCTAAAAAAATTTCATGTTTTGCCGATATATATAGAGCTGTCAAAATGGGTAAGCCAGTCCAAACATCGGACCTTTGAATTTGATGGGCTATGACGTGCCGACCCAATATTTGAATGAGCCATAAAATGACTAGTCCAACCCCCTAAGAGGGGCGTGAGCTAGGTCAGGCTGACCCTTCAATTTTTAGTTTATTTTATATCGTTAATGATTTCTGGTAACATTGTGCTAATCATGTGAAACTTTTTAATATTATTCAGAATAAAAATTATTTCTAAACTATAATGGCATAATATAATAACGAGAAGTTTTTATTTTAAGAGAGAATAACAATGTGAATCATCACTAGATTGGCGAATACGCATTATTTTTTATTTCTCGTGCAAATAAAGCTCTTAGCTCTGCCAAAGGTCCTTGCGTCTTTTCTACATTCCCTTCTTGTTTCCTGCAATTATTATGTAATGTTATTTTCATATCATTAGGAATAATTTTGACCAAAACTTTTACACCTATTTTATTCTATGAAACTAAAACTTTCACACAACTAGAAAATGACTTTTTCCGACTGAAAGTTTGCGACCGGAAAGATATTCTCGGAGTTTCCAATTGAAATGGTCGCAAAGTTGTTGAAAAATATAATTTTCTTTTTTTTTACAATTTTAAAATTGACATTGCGACTGTGTCCGTCGAAAATATTGGCGGAAAAAACCGTCAAAAGTATTTTCGACGTTTCCAACCGTTTCTGTCAGAAAATAAAAAAATTAAAATAAATATTGTGGCCGAATCGGTCATAAAACTCAATTCAATGAGGCTGACACGTTTGACTTTGTTGACACACCTTTGGGATCGATTTGGTCGGAAGATTTAAATATTAAATTAATATTTTCACTCTCCCTCTCTCTATCTCTCCTTCTTCTCTCATCTGCAACCCTAGCTCCCTCCTTTTTATTTCTTTTTCATGCGGCATCTTTGGGGCTGGTCAGCGGCTGCCTTCGCCGGTGCCTGCTTCGGCATCGTGAAAGCGGGCAGCCAAGTCTGTCAGACAGTGGGTCACCAAGTGCAATGGTGACAACAACAACCCCTCCCCGTTTGGTCTTCGTGTTTCTTTTCTAAATTTCAGGTGGAAAGTCGCGGTATTTGGACAAGAAGCACGGGTCACCTCCGGTTGGCATTAGCAAGGGACGGCGGGAATTTGGAAGTAAGCGTGGTACATTGATCCAGGTTCTGTTCTCGGGAGTTGGTACCTCCCGGTCTTTTGTTTCCCTTCATCTTGTGATAGCTTGTTGTTGTCTTATTAGTTGATACTAGTCAAGGCACTTTTTTTAGCGGACCTATAGTACTTCCTGTTTCCTTTGCGTTTGGTCGTTGCTTATTCTGGCTGTGGTATGTGATGGTAGAATAAGGTCATGTCCTCAGGAGGGGCAGGAGGGGATAGGGGGTGGGGCAGGGGGCAAGGAGGTAAGGGGGCAAGGGTGCATTTAGGTTGAGAATCAGGTCGTGGAATGTAGGGACGTTAACGGGTAAGTCTATCGAGTTGGCGAAGATTCTCCAGAAGAGGAATGTCAATATAGCATGTGTTCAGGAGACTAAGTGGGTAGGATCGAAGGCGAGGAATGTAGATGGGTTTAAACTGTGGTACTCTGGATGCTCGAAGGGTAAGAACGGAGTGGGTATTCTGGTGGACAGGGATCTTAGGGAGTCGGTGGTTGAGGTTAGGCAGGTGAGAGATAGATTAATGTTTATTAAGTTAGTGGTTGGAGGGCTCACTCTAAATGTCATTAGCACATATGCGCCCCAAGCGGGTTTGGATAAAGAGGTTAAGAGGTGTTTTTGGGAGAGTTTGGATGAAGTGGTGTGTGGTATTCTGCCCACGGAGAAGTTATTTATAGGAGGGGATTTCAATGGGCATATCGGCGCGTCTGCCAGTAGTTATGGCAAGGTGCATGGCGGTTGTGGCTTTGGGGTTAGGACGGAGGTGGAACTTCTCTATTGGATTTCGCTAAGGCTTTTGAGTTGGTGATTGCGAACTCTATGTTCCCGAAGAGAGAGGAACATTTGGTTGCTTTTCAGAGTACGGTGGCTAAGACTCAGATTGATTATCTGCTCCTATGGAAGTTTGATAGAGGGTTGTGCAAGGATTTCAAGGTTATCCCGAGTGAGTCACTCGCCACCCAACATCGGCTCTTGGTGGTGGACGTCAGCATCCCGATAAGGAGGAAGAGGAGGATGGTTCGGGGTAGCCCGCGAATTAGGTGGGGTGCCTTGACGAAGGAGAAAGCTCACGAGCTGGGGAGGAGGTTATTGGCTATGGGGGCCTGGAGAAGTAGTGGGGAAGCTAGCGATATGTGGACGATGACGGTGAACAGTATTAGGAAGGCGGCACAAGAGGTACTAGGGGTCTCGAATGGGTTACTCGGGTGGGCACAAGGGTGACTGGTGGTGGAACACCGAGGTACAGGGTAAGGTGGAGGAAAAGAAAGCGGCGTATCGACGGTTATTGGAGAGTACGGACGAGGAGGAGAGGCAGAGGAACATAGTAAGTTATAAGGAAGCTAAGAAGGTGGCGAAGTTAGCGGTCACGGAAGCGAAGAGTGCAGCATTTGGTCGCATATACGAAGAATTGGGGGAAAAAGGCGGAGATAAGAAGTTGTTCTGGCTGGCCAAGGCGAGGGAGAAGACGACTCGGGATCTAGACCAAGTGAGGTGCATCAAGGACGAGGAAGGCCAAGTGTTAATAGAGGATGCGCACATTAAGTGGAGGTGGCAGACGTACTTCCATAAACTGCTAAATGATGAAGGGGAGAGAGACATTGTGCTAGGGGAATTGGAGCACTCCGAGTGTCACCGAGATTTTAGCTACTGTAGGCGCATTAGAGTCGAGGAGGTTGTCGGGGCTATGTGTAAGATGAGCAGGGGCAGAGCGACAGGGCCAGATGAAATCCTAGTAGAATTTTGGAAGTATGTGGGTAGAGCAGGATTGGAGTGGCTAACTAGGCTATTTAATGTTATTTTCAAGACGAAGGAGATGCCAGCGGAATGTAGGTGGAGTACGATGATTCCTCTATACAAGAACAAAGGCGATATCCAGAACTGTAACAACTATAGGGGCATCAAGCTATTGAGTCATACCATGAAAGTGTGGGAGAGGGTAGTGGAACCAAGGGTGAGGAGGCTGGTGTCGATATCTAAGAATCAGTTTGGGTTCATGCCTGGTCGTTCCACTATGGAAGTGATCCATCTTATTCGGAGGTTGGTGGAACTGTACAGGGATAGGAGGAGGGATTTGCACATGGTGTTTATTGACCTAGAGAAAGATTATGATAAGGTACCTAGGGAAGTTCTTTGGAGATGTCTTGAGGTGAAAGGTGTTCTGGTGGCTTATATTAGAGTGATTAAGGATATGTATGATGGATCTAAGACTCGGGTTAGAACAGTGGGGGGCGACTCGGAGCATTTTTCGGTTGTTATGGGGCAACACCAAGGATCTGCGATCAACCCGTTCTTATTTGCCCTGACGATGGACGCACTGACACACCATATCCAAGGGGAGGTGCCATGGTGTATGTTATTCGCTGATGATATAGTACTGATTGATGAGATGCAAAGCGGTGTTAACGAGAGGTTGGAGGTTTGGAGACAGAACCTTGAGTCTAAAGGTTTCAAGCTGAGCAGGACTAAGAGTGAATATGTGGAGTTCAAGTTCAGCAGCGTGCCGGGTGAAGCGGACGTGGACGTGAGGCTTGACTCACAAGTCATCCCCAAGAAAGGGAGCTTCAAGTACCTGGGGTCGATTATACAGGGGGGCAGGGATATTGACGAGGATGTCACGCACCGTGTAGGAGTGGGGTGGATAAAATGGAGGCTAGCGTCTAGTGTTCTGTGTGACAGGAAGGTGCCTCCGGAAATTAAAGGAAAGTTCTATAGAACGGTGGTTAGGCCGGCCATGTTGTATGGTGCAGAGTGCTGGCCAGTGAAGAATTCTCATATCCAGAAGATGAAAGTTGCAGAGATGAGGATGCTGAGATGGATGTGCGGACACACTAAGCTAGATAAGATTAGGAATGACGATATTCGGGGGAAGGTGGGGAGTGGCTCCCATGGAAGACAAGATGCGGGAAGCTAGGCTTAGATGGTTCGGGCACGTGAAGAGGAGAAGCCTGGATGCACCAGTGAGGAGGTGTGAACGGCTGGCCTTGATGGGTATGAGGAGAGGTAGAGGGCGGCCTAAGAAATATTGGGGAGAGGTGATCAGGAAGGACATGGTGCAGATGCAGATTTCCGAGGACATGGCTCTTGATAGGAAGTTGTGGAGGTCGAGCACTAGGGTTGTAGGTTAGGAGACAGGAGGCTAGTGTGATAGTGTCTTGCTTTAGGCTGCTAGGGGCTCCAGTTGTGTTCTTAATACTTCTGTAGGGTCGTAAGTTAGGCTATAGTATGATTAGCGGCCCTGTATGTACATATTATTCCCTTGCGTATGTAGTATTGTGCCTTTGTTGATGCTTAGTGTTAATACTTTGCTCTCTATTTTCTAGTTATTGCGTTGCTGGTGTTATATGTTAGGATTTCTTTGCTGCTACTGATACATTGTCTCTTTCCTTCTTGTCCCGAGGGTCTATCGGAAACAACCTCTCTACTCCTCCGGAGTAGGGGTAAGGTCTGCGTACATACTACCCTCCCCAGACCCCACATGTGGGATCTCACTGGGTTGTCGTTGTCGTTGTTGTTGTTGTTGTTGTTGTTGTTGTTGTTGTATTTTCAACTGATTCGGTTGCAAACCTTTTTAAAATAAATGGTTTTTCCTCGAAACAAAATTATTTGGACTCTTTCTCTCCTTTTCTTTTTTCCTCTCCTCCCACCCACCCCGTTCGATGGAACCCTCTAATGCCGGCGCCATTTAGGACGGAACTAAGGTATTTCATTCTCTCCTTCTCTCTATCCCTCATCCCTTCCTCTTCTTCTTATTTTCCTTTTTCTCAATTTTTTCTTGCAGCAGCGGGCAGCGGTGAACTCCAGCGACATTCTCTTCCTCTATCGGTGTTCTAGCTCTTCTCCATAGCAAGGTTAATCAAATTTATTATTAAAATTATTTAAGTATTTAGCAATCCATCATAGAAAATAGCTTGATGATAAATTTTGTATTTTTCATAGTATATTGAATGACTTTTTTGTTTTGAAATTATAAATTTTGATTAGTTGGATTAAATATTATGTATTTATCATAGCACACTTAAAATTTTGTATTTCTCATAAATTTTATAGTTCTAATAGCACACCTAAAAGTTGCTTAGTTGGATTAAAAATTATAAACTCATCCATTGTCGTTGGAATCAAGATTGGGATGAACCTTATAGAATTTTAGTTTTCCTTTAACCTCACTTCCTCTTAGTAAAAATATTCATAAATGATAGTAATAACAAACAAAAAAAAAGGTTGTTGAAATTTGATGAAGCACGGTCTAATGAATCGCAATCGCTTTAGTAAAAGATATTTATGAGAATATAACAAGAGAATAGGTAACACTAAGCTAATATTTCTACTTTTACACCTATACAAATAGAAGCCTTTGAAATTGAATTCTTTAAAATTGGATTCTTAAAAAATAACTTATTGCTTACTGCCATGTAAGCTTTCAAAATAGGAACCTTCAAATGAATTTCAATGTTTTGTGTAGATAGAATTTGAGCATCATAGATGGATGTATAATAGGAACCATCTGAATCGTACGGGGTTACGGGATGAATTTACAGATTGGGTTGTTGGCTTTATTTCTAAAGCAAAAATACTTGATGATTTTCTTAATGAAGGGACAATTAGGTGCTATTGTGTGAAATGCAGTGTTAAATTATTGGGAGCCGATATTGTTACTGTTCATCTGTTTAAGAAGGAATTTATGAAAAATTATAGTATGTGCACTGTTCATGGGGAGAGTCATGTTAGTGTAGATGATGCTGATTTTTGGAATTTTTTTGGTGGTAAAGAACATAATCTCATAGCAGAGAATAATTTTAAAAATTATCGATTTAATGAAATGATGAGGGATGCTTTTGAGATATTCCCAGGGGCTCAATCCGAATCAAATGATGAGGCTAAGAGCTTCTTCAATTTCACGACCCTAATCTCCCTCCGTAGGATGTCGTGAAGGCACCCAGTCTCTATGACTAGGTAAGCCTAACATACAGGAAAAATTGACAGAAATAATAATAAAACTTCCAATTTAAACCAATAGTTAAAGGGGACTCCCAATACAACTGAACATAACACCCAAAATCCGGTGATACCGTGTCACAAGTTCTACACGAGTATACTGAAACATCTCTATACAACATTTTCTATAAAAGGAGAATGAAACAGAAACTAGATATATGGTTACTCTGAGGCCTACGAACGCCGGCAGGTATACCTTGAAGTCTCCGATCCAAGCTCAACTCACGGATGCCTATCCTGGTATGAAGTACCTGGATCCGCATAAAAAGATGTGCAAAAGCGTAGTATGAGTACACCGGTACCCAGTAAGTATCAAGCCTAACCTCAGTAGAGTAGTGACGAGGTCAGGTCAAGACACCTACTTGAATAAATAAGGAAACTGAATAGGTATAGTACAATATAATAATGGAAATAATGGAAATGATACAATGAAGAAATATAACAAGATTAGCTACTCTAAAATTAAGAAAATTAAGATATCACGGAAGGAAACAACACATAATAAGAATGCAAAGAAAACGATGCAAACAAAACACAAGTGATGTAAATGAAAGGTATCAACAAGAATCACTACCGAGGTACAGCCTCATAGTCTCATTTCACAAATCAAAATCACAATCTTTCCTTATACCACCGTAGGAGCCTTGCACTTAGTTAAAAATCCATTTTTCCGCAATAGCTACCCGCATTTTAGCCCATCTTATCATACCGCGTGGTTTCAAGTAGTTACCCTACTAGCAACACGCATATCAAGCGCACCTTATCTCACGCATGTGTATCAACCCCAATCCTTATACCACCACATGCGTATCAATGTCACAACATATCACAAATCGCACCTCAAGTGTCCAAAACTACAACTTGCCAAAGAAGTCAACAACAATAATATTTTCATAATAAATAGCCCATAGCTCAACCACAATATGTACAAAGTCTCAACAATAGCGACCGAAAATGAATATCTCAACAAGAAAGGTATTTCAACAATTTACAACTTTGCCTCAATGTGAATCACGTCCTTTATAACTTCACATCAAAATCAACAATAAGATATTCCAAAAAATAATAACTTTAAGTGAGGCAACTCAACATTTAAATATTTAACTAGAAAATGAGAGAACAATAGCTTCAACTAAGCACGTAAGGGCAAAAGACAAGTAAGAGATGAGACTAACGATGATGGAGATAACATGTTATGACAATTCAATTAAAGGCATAAAAAGAATCTACATAAGTTTAACCGGTAAATTACCATATTTAGCATGTGTAACCACTCGTCACCTTGCGTACACGTCATTCACGTACCACAATTAACACAAAACAATACCAATCCTAAGGAGTAAATCCCCCACATAAAGTTAGGCAAGACACTTACCTCAAAACACGCAAACTCAATCTGCTAGTAAGCCTTTTCCACAAATATCTAACTCCGAACGGCTTGAATCTAGCCAAATAAACTTTATACTATAGATACAAATCATAGAACTATTTCGGACAATAAAGTTGCAATATTTAAAGAAAATCAAAAAGTCAACCTCAGGCCCGCATTTCGAAATCCCGCCAAACTTACAAAATCCGAACATTCATTCGATAACGAGTCAAACCATACTAAAATTATTCAATTTCGATCTCAAATCGACCTTCAAATCCTCAAAATATAGTCTATGAAGTTTTTACAATTTTCCCCAACTTTTCTAACCCAAAAAACTAATTAAATGATAAAAACAATGATGGATTCATGTATAATAGCCAAATCCCATTAGAATCACTCACTCCGATAAATTTCATGAAAATCCTTCTCAAAATCACCACAAATTGAGATCTCTAAGTCAGAAGATGAAGAATGAAATGAAAATCCTCATTTTGGAAATTAAATACCGCTACTCAGTTATTGCCTTTCGCGGTCGCGGAAAATCACTCACGATTGCGGATAACAAATCTTCCCCAGCTCACAAAATCTACTTCGTGATCGCGTGAAGCCAGTCGTGAACGCGATGACAAGCATCCTCAACTTACGCAATCACAATTCAGGCCACGCGATGGCGAAGAACATCGCGTGCCTCAGCCCCAACCTCCCATTCCTTATACGCGAACGCGGTCCAACTCACGTGTTCGCGATGCACAAGATCCTCAACCTCCGCGATCACACCCCTGACTTCGCCAATGCGTGTCACAATCCGGATTTTCCACCGTCGGGGGTCATGATGGCGCCTACTATTAGGAGCTAGGCAAGCCAATTTATTATTAACCTTTTAGGCAACATCGACAATACTAAGGCAATGAGACATTTAATATAAAAACGAAAGTTTTAAATATAAATGAACTGAAAATAAGTGCGGAAATTAAATTACAACCTCTACCCAAGACTGGAGTCACTAACTCACGAACGTCTATAGAATACTAAAAACAGAGTCTGAACAAAATACAATACTGTTAGTTCCGGTACAAGGACAACAAACGAAATAAGGATAGAAGAGACTCCGGGCCATGCGGACGTCAGCAAGGCTACCTCGGGATCTCTAGACTGAATTCAGCTCCCAAATGCTCCTACTGCTGTTCAAAAGCTGCTGCTCCGATACTGTGATCTGTGCAAAAAGATGCACAGAGTGTAGCATCAGCACAACCGACCCCATGTGCTAGTAAGTGCCTAGCCTAACCTCGGCGAAGTAGTGACGAGGTTAGACCAGACCACCAGATAAACCTGTGCAGATATATATACAATTACAACAAAATAATAGCGGAAGGTAAACAATTAAAACTGGGAGGGGAACATGCTTATGGGGTAGCAGATAAAACAGATTATTAGGAATAATAGAAGAAACTACATCTGATTTCTTCTAACACAAAATAAGGGAAAACAAACCACTTTCACTCGTTCAATGTTCTCTCGTTGCAGGCGTGCAACACGATCCCATTTCATAATATCACGCGGTAGGCGTACCACTCGCTCCCATTTCATTATATCACGTGGTAGGCGTACCACTCGATCCCATTTCATAACATCACGTGGTAGGCGTACCACTCGATCCCATTTTCATAACATCACGTGGTAGGCGTACCACTTGATCCCATTTCATAACATCACGTGGTAGGCGTACCACTCGATCCTATTTCATAACATCACGTGGTAGGCGTACCACTCGATCCCATTTCATAATATCTCGTGGTCGGCGTGCCACATGATTCCATTTCATAACATCACGTGGTAGGCGTACCACTCGATCCCATTTCATAACATCTCATGGTCGGCGTGCCACACGATCCCATTTTATAACATCACGTGGTAGGCGTACCACTCGATCCCATTTCATAATATCTCGTGGTCGGCGTGCCACACGATCCCATTTCTTTCAACACAATACACGAAATAATCCCGGCAAGGGAACAAGATAATATAATAACTATCCCGGCAAGGGAACAAGATAATATAATAAACTATCCCGGCAAGGGAGATCCAGCTATAACCAAACTTGATCAATTTCTACTTAACACATCTAAATCAATAATCAGTCTCAACAATTACTGGCTCAGTGTTAAATATTTCCAACCAAGTCCTCATAGACAACAATTAAGAATTCGATAATTTAGCAACTTAGGACTCACGGTCATGCTCGACACCAGTGTATAGATACTTGTCACCATGCCTATACACCGTACTGGACAAATAGCAATTAGCAACTAAGACTCTACTCCTATTCCCTCAAGCCAAAGTTAGACCAAGCACTTACCTCAAATGCTCCAAACTCGACTCAAGCCTCTAGTATAGCTTTACCCTTCGAATTCACCATCAAACCGCTCGAATCTAATCACAAATTACTTGAATGTATCAACAAATGCTAATCGAATCAATTTGAATGCATGAAAATGAATTTCCCAAAGTTTTACTCAAAAATTCCCAAAATGCCCCCAGGCCCACGTGGTTCCGAACCAAACCGATATATAAATTTATAATTTTTATATATACTTATATAAAATTTTCTTTACAAAAATTCTAGAAATATTTGGGATTCTCTTATGGGATGTAATATTTAATAGAATATGAAGTACTCCATTTTTATTAACCTTAAGTAATGAGTTATATGATCACTTTCTTATCAAGTGTTACCAAAATGCATCAATTTTTTTGTTCTTCCATGTTCATATGTCAATATTTATTAAATTCTTATATCTTTTTCGAATTTAAAGTGGTATTTCGACAATCTAAAATTAAATAGAACATATCATTAATTGAGTATCATATTGATTTTTATGTTTAATTAGTAAATTTGTTTAACCTTGAAAGTATACATCAACAAAAAATTTATAAGACGATTAAAAAAGTAACTATCATGTGTTATTAATAAAATTCTCCCATAAATTTATTTTAATAAATCATTTGTTTGTCAATTTTTTCAATTTTTACAAAACATATACTTACTTATAAAAAAATTAACAGAGTAAGATTGAAATTATATTCATATAATAAAAATTCCGAAAATCCCAAAAAAATCGACAAAATCGAACCGATCCAAACCGATATAGTTAGCTTGGTTTGGTTTTTATAAAAACCGAACCAACCCGGTCCATGTACACCCATATTCAAACATCTTTAGTTCAGAAAATAAGTTATTCATACTTCAAAAGTACTACTCCCTCCATTTTAATTTATTTTTTTGGGTGAAAGAAATTTTTTATTAATCTCCACCTGACAAAGATATTTACAAATTTATATCCCTACCAAAACTATAAGCTATTTTATTTAGCTCACCACCAATTGTATCCTCCTTTTGCATCCCTACTAGGTAGGTCGGCTCTATAGTATCCTATCTATGCAAAAGATTGATCCATTCTTTTTCTTTCCTATTCTTCCTATTATCAACTATAAGCTGCATTCTGTATTTACTATCCTCTTAGAAAGTCTCCCACATCTTTGTTGGCATTGGCACTGCTTGATTCCATAGAGCTCATTTCTTGCTCACCATATTCCATACATAATTGCTGCAATGATTGAAGTCACAAAGCCCCAGCAGATTCTTCCTTTTATACATCTTCCTATCTTTCGCCAAATGTTCTGCTTGTCTGGTTGATTAATCTTTATTCCCAGCCAGCTGCCTAGTTCTGCAATACTTCTTCTGGAATACTGTCATTCAAAATACAAATGTTGAACTGTTTCATCATGCATTCCACACAATAGACATGTTTTCTCCTAGCTCACTCCCATCATGTGCAATCTATCTCTCGTAAGCAATCTTTGTCTCATGATCAACCATCCTATAAAGCAATATTTTGGCACATTTAATCTAATCCAAATCCATCTAGCATATTGCCATTTAGCTGCTGTTCCTCTTCTCCATTTGTATCCATCACTCACTGTGTATCTCTTGTTCTGCCCCTTCCATCCTTGTTGTTCAATACCAGTTGCAAATATTATTTTGATGTCACATATCTTCTTCCAGTACCATGCACATTCTTGTGGTGGATTTTATTGCCACCAGTCTTTCTCCTTTATGTATATGTGATTTACCCATTTGACCCATAAAGAGTCACTTTTTTGCTCAATATTCCACACATACTTTGCCACTGCTGCTTCATTCCATGCCAAGCATTCTTGTATTCCTAATCCCCCTCTTCTTTTGGTCTACATACTATATCCTATGCTACCAGAGGAGGCTTGTTCATGATAACTTTTTCATCCCATAAGTAGTTTCTACATATAGCTACAATTTCTTTCATCACCTTTTTTGGAAGGATGAATATAGATGCCCAATAAGTATGCAAGTGTAGCAGTACAGTGTTCACCAGTTGAGTTCTCCCTGCATATGATAGGTTTCTGGACCCCCATCCTTTATTCTTACTAGAGTCTTGTCTATTAACATTTCACAGTCTACTGCATTCAATTTCTTTGTGGATATAGGTACTCCTAGGTATTCAAAAGGTAATTTACCTCTTTTGTACCCTGTTAGTTCATATATGTCTTCTATATCCCTTCCATTCATGTTTACATAGAAGATATATGAGTTACTTGCATTCACTGTCATTCCTGATGCATTTGAGAAAGACTTGAGACCCCTTAGCATGAGCATTACAGAGGCATACTCTCCTTTGCTAAATAATATCATATCATCCGCAAAGCATAAATGTGTCAGTTTCAATCCCTTACATTTGGTATGATAGCTGAATTCTTTCTGTTTAGCTTCATGCCCCATTAATCTTGTAAAGTATTCCATACAAATCACAAATAATATGGGTGAGATTGGGTCCCCTTATCTTAGTCCTCTATTCCCTTTTATGCTTCCATAACATCCTCCATTCAAATTGATGCTATAATTGGTTGTGGTTATGCATGCCATGATCCACCTTATAAACATTCCAAGGAATTTTAGTGCGTGCATCATTTCCTCTACAAAATTCCATTCAATAGAGTCATATGCTTTCTTTAAATCTACCTTTATCAAGCAGCTTTTAGTAGTATGTTTCCTGTTGTATAGTCTGACCAGGTCTTGACATATTAGTATATTCTGCACTATTGTTCTACCTGCCACAAAGGCACTTTGGTTCTGTGAAATGATGTCTGGCAGTACCAGTTTCAGTCGATTACACAACATCTTAGAAATTATCTTGTATACCATATTGCAGCATGCTATGGGCCTATAATCTTCCACCGTTGCAGCATAAGAAGATTTTGGTATGAGAGTTATTACTGTACTGTTTATGTGACGACCCGACCCGTCGTCTCATGTGTTACCGCTCTGTTTCCCCCATTTTATGCTTCATCATGTTTCATTATCAGTATTTGGTGTGTTAGAGTTGATTTGGATCGGTTTTGGTAGAAAATGAGACACTTAGTGTCTTTATGGAAGGTTTGGTTTGGAAAAGTCAACCGGATGTTGACTATTGAGTTAGAGGGCTCGAATGTGATTTCCGGTGATTCCGTTAGCTTCGGGGGATGATTTGTGACTTAGGAGCGTGATCGGAATTTATTTTGGAAGTCCGGTGTAGAATTAGGCTTGAATTGGCGAAGTTAGTATTTTGGCGAATTCCAGTTGATGGGTGAGATTTTGATCCGAGGGTCGGAATGGAATTCCGAGAGTTGCAGTAGCTTCGTTATGTGATTTGTGGTGTGTGCGCAAAATTTCAGGTCATTCGGACGTCGTTTGGTCGGGTTTTTGATCGGAAGTGCATTTCGGAAGTTTTTGAAGAACTTAGGCTCGAATTCGATGTAATTCAATGGTTTTAGTGTTGTTTGAGGTGTTTTGATGATTGGAACAAGTTTGAATGATGTGTTAGGATGTTTTGGTATTTTTGGTTGAGGTCCCGGGGGCCTCGGGGTGATTTCGGATGGCTAACGGGATGAAATTTGGAGTTTAAAGACTGCTGAAGGATCTGATATCTGGTATTTCCGCTTCTGCGGAAATGGACCGCAGAAGCGGTTACGCAGAAGCGAAGGGGTTAGCCGCAGAAGCGAAAGGAAGAGCCTGGGGAGTTTCCGCAAAAGCGGACATGCGGACCGCAGAAGCGGTCTCGCTTATGCGAGTGGTGGACCGCAGAAGCGGTCCTGGGCAAGATTGAAGGAACCGCAGAAGCGGAATAAGAACCGCAAAAAGCGGTGTCGCAGAAGCGACAAAGTTATCGCAGAAGCGAAAAATGTTGTTCTGAGGTTATTAATTCCATCTTCGCGAATTTTAGAAATAACTCAACATTTTCACTTCGGACTTGGAGGTTTTTGTGCGATTTTGGAGAAGGAATCAAG